>NW_028163931.1:0-45032 GCF_964263955.1 Coregonus lavaretus | reverse complement strand
TGCTCAAGTGGGGATAAATAGTCCAGTCATTATTGTTGCCGATGTTTGTCGCTTTGATTCAAATTGTATTTTGTGACTCGACTAACAATATATTCATGTTACAGGGAACAGTCAATGCACTTCTAATGCCATATCCATATAATTTAGAATGAACCTCTTTGGGGCGATGCTATGCATAGCAGGTACATCTATCTTAAAGACTAGCATCTAAGGGTATGGTTTATTAACTCCCTCAGTTGGGAGGGGGTTGGTGGGTTTGGGGTAGGGTCAGGGTATTAGCTCACCAGGATGGTTACAATTTTATACTTTCATCATTTCATTTAGTTTCTATCTTTTTCCCTCTTTCTTATTATCTTTAAAGATGTCAGCACCTAATAACTATACATTTATGACACTTAACATTAGGGTACTGTAATGAATATTCAGGGAGAAAAAGGTGTAGATTCACGCCCAGAGCAGCAGGTGTTTATTACGCCTTTACAGAAGACAGGAATCGTGGTCACAGGCAGGCAATGGTCATACACAGGTAGGCAAACAGGCAGGTGAATCAAAACTAGGACTGAAGGCTATAACTGGTTCTCACAAACGAGCTAGGAAAAGGCTTAGTAACTAGTGGTTCTGGTGAAAAATGTCCTTTAAGTATCTCCACAATATCCCCATACGTCTTATTACCTGTTCTGTCTGGCTGTAGCAGGCTGCCTAGTAAATTAAATGTCTTTGGCCCCATTACACTAAAACATGGAGGCACAATGTTGTCCTCATCCATGTCATTTACAAGAACAAAATATTCAAACCGTTCTGTATATGAGCTCCACTGCTCAATACTTTCATCAAACTGTCCAATGTTTCCATCAATTCCAATAATTGTTCGTTTCTCAATAAGCTCCTGATTGTCACTCACTTCAATATTGTCCTCAACCAAAGCAATATTTTCCTCAGTCACGTGATCTTCATTCACTTCACTCACTGACGTTTCCTCCTAAATTCGCTCATTTAGCAGATTTAATTAAAAGGTTTGTCTTCACAGTTGAATAAATGTATTTTCTTTAATCACTGTATATTCCTCCCTTTTTAATCACGTTGTTTTCCCGCTCCGACGTCCGTCTCCAGTCCTTTTCTGCCGTCCATGACGATGCTAACTCTTTCTTAGCTAGCTAGACTATGCACTTGCCTCTGCTAGCAATACACTGTGCTAACATTAGCCTTTTCTGGACCACAGAAAATAACAGTTTTAAACAGTTGTAAAAACCCACTTCTTCCAGACAGAATAGTTCCTGTAGATTCAGACTTACTCATCACCAATCTTTTGTTATGTCTCGTGGGTTTCATAACAACGTCTGTATAACAATTCAATAATGATGAGACAGGAGACAGGAATCAGTTCAACCATTTATCTGGAACGTGATCATCTCAACACATACAAACCCCCATGATGCTCTGCAGCACAACCCCAAAATACAACAAATACATAGATAAGTAAATGGACACGAAACAAAACTCATTGAGGAATTTAAATGTTCAGTTGTAGAAAGTAGGGCCATGGGATAGGGTCAGAAAGGTCAGTATGTTTGATAACTGGTTACAGAGGTGACATTCACATAACACAGTGAAGTAGAGGTGGGAGCTAAAAGCAGACATGGACAGTGAGACGGTGTGAGGAGGTCAGGGGTGAAACACTAGATCAGGACAGGTAGAAATGGCAGGGCTGGAAATAGACACAGAGACACATTCTGATCATGGCTCAGACCTGACCTGAGACACCCAAACAGAAGATGATATAGCAAAGTCCTGTCCAGTAGGCTATATGGGATTTCCTTTCATCAAAATCCAACACAAGGAAATGTGTCCAGTGTGTGTGTGTGGGTGTCCAGTGTGTGTGTGTGTGTGTTTGTCCAGTGTGTGTGTGTGTGTGTGTGTATCAAGAGTATTTGTGTGTGTGTGTCCAGTGTGTGTGTGTATCCAGTGTGTATGTGTGTGTGTCCAGTATGTGTGTTTGTGTGTCCAGTGTGTGTGTGTTCAGTGTGTGTGTGTCCAGTGTGTGTGTGTGTGTCCAGTATGTGTGTGTGTGTGTCCAGTGTGTGTCCAGTGTGTGTCCAGTGTGTGTGTGTGTGTGTGTGTGTTCAGTCTGTGTGTGTGTCCAGTGTGTGTGTGTGTGTGTGTCCAGTGTGTGTGTGTGTGTATGTTCAGTGTGTGTGTGTGTCTAGTGTGTGTATGTGTGTCCCAAGTGTATGTGTGTTTGTGTGTGTGTGTGTGTGTTTGTCCTGCATGTGTGTGTCCAGTGTGTGTGTGTGTTTGTGTGTCCAGTGTGAGTGTGTCCAGTGTGTGTGTGTCCAGTGTGTGTGTGTGTCCAGTGTGTGTGTTTGTGTGTGTCCAGTGTGTGTGTGTGTGTGTGTGTCCAGTGTGTGTGTGTGTCTAGTGTGTGTCTGTGTTCAGTGTGTGCGTCTGTGTGTGTGTACATTTTGTGTGTGTGTGTCTAGTGTGTGTGTGTGTGTGTGTGTGTCCAGTGTGTGTGTTGATGTCCAGTGTGTGTGTGTGTGTGTGTATGTGTGTGTCCAGTGTGTGTGTGTGTGTGTGTGTGTGTGTTTGTGTGTGTCCAGTGGGTGTGTGTGTCCAGTGTGTGTGTTCTGTGTGTGTGTGTGTGTGTGTGTGTGTGTGTGTGTCCAGTGTATATGTGTGTGTGTGTGTGTGTCCGGTGTGTGTGTCCAGTGTGTGTGTGTGTCCAGTGTGTGTGTCCAGTGTGTGTGTCCAGTGTGTGTGTGTGTCCAGTGTGTGTGTGTGTGTGTGTGTCCAGTGTGTGTGTGTGTGTGTGTGTCCAGTGTACGTGTGTGTGTCCAGTGTACGTGTATGTGTGTGTGTCCAGTGTGAGTGTGTCCAGTGTGTGTGTGTCCAGTGTGTGTGTTTGTCCAGTGTGTGTGTGTGTGTGTGTGTGTGTTTGTCCAGTATGTGTGTGTGTGTCCAGTGTGTGTGTGTGTGTCCAGTGTGTGAGTGTGTCCAGTGTGTGAGTGTGTCCAGTGTGTGAGTGTGTCCAGTGTGTGTGTGTGTGTGTCCAGTGTGTGTGTGTGTGTCCAATGTGTGTGTGTACAGTGTGAGTGTGTACGGTGTGTGTGTGTGTTTGTCCAGTGTATGTGTGTGTGTGTGTGTGTGTGTGTGTGTGTCCAGTGTGAGTGTGTCCAGTGTGAGTGTGTACAGTGTGTGTGTGTGTCCAGTGTGTGTGTGTGTGTGTGTGTATGTCCAGTGTGAGTGTGTCCAGTGTGTGTGTTTGTCCAGTGTGTGTGTGTGTGTGTGTGTTTGTGTGTGTCCATTGTGTGTGTGTGTGTGTGTTTGTGTGTTTCCAGTGTGTGTGTCCAGTGTGTGTGTTAGTCCAGTGTGTGTGTGTGTGTGTGTGTGTGTGTGTGTGTGTGTTTGTGTGTGTCCAGTGTGTGTGTGTGTGTGTGTGTGTCCAGTGTGTGTGTGTACAGTGTGTGTGTGTGTCCAGTGTGAGTGTGTCCAGTGTTTGTGTTTGTCCAGTGTGTGTGTGTGTGTGTGTGTGTGTGTGTGTGTGTGTGTGTGTGTGTGTGTGTTTGTTTGTGTCCAGTGTGTGTGTTTGTGTGTGTCCAGTGTGTGTGTGTGTGTGTGTGTGTGTGTTTGTGTGTGTCCAGTGTGTGTGTCCAGTGTGTGTGTGTGTGTGTGTGAATCTAGTGTGTGTGTGTGTGTGTGTCTAGTGTGTGTGTGTCCAGTGTGTGTGTGTGTGTGTGTCCAGTGTGTGTGTGTGTGTCCAGTGTGTGTGTGTGTCCAGTGTGTCCAGTGTGTGTGTGTGTGTGTGTGTGTGTCAGTGTTACCATGGTTATTATTTACAGGGACACTGAGGAGCCAATATTATAAACCCTAAACCCTGGATAGAGGGGCTCAGTGAATGTGGAGTGGAATGTGTTCAGGTGGGTCAGTGTGTCAGAGGAGACTCTGTAGAAGGACAGAGTGCCGGCTGGCCAGTCCAGATACACTCCTACTCTGTGGGAGCTGGAGGAGGGGACGTCTATGGTAGTGGACTTATTATTGTGACAGGCAGAGTAAAGGTTGTCAGAGCAGAACAGACTCCAGGACTTGTCATTGTATCCAATCACACAGTCAATACCCCCTCCTCTCCTGCTGATTCCTTTATATGTCACTCCTATACCAGCCCCACTCCCACTCCACTCTACCTCCCAGTAACAGCGCCCAGTCAGACCCTCTCTACACAGCACCTGTTCCCAGACCTGAAATATCTCTGGGTGATCAGGATACGGCTGCTCCTCTCTCCTCCATGTCACCTTTCTGTTCTCCTCAGACAGAGAGAGGAATCTGCTTACTGTGTTTAGGTCCAGTGTGAGATCACAGACATCTGATGGATGAAACCAGACACAATATTAGAAATCATCATCATTCACATTAGAATGTTAACTCACTTTTCACTAATTCATTTAATGTAGATGTTTCTAGGTATCAAAAGGAGAAGTTAAGGTAACTTGAGACTTGTTGAATGATCATATGTTATACTGTATGGTAATATAAAACACACTTATTCATATTAATTACACACACACACACACACACACACACACAAACACACACACACTGAACACACACACAAACACATAAATCCTGAACACACACACACACACACACACACACACACTGGACACACATAGGAACGTGCCACACACATACACAGACACACATTTCTAACGTAACACGAACATGCCACACAGGAACGCGCCACACACACACACAGACACACACATTGTCAAAGCAACTCTTTGTAAACTTTGGTGTCCCTGATTTGTGCTTCTGTAGAACTACAGCTGATATTTAATATGACCAAGTAAGTAATGATGGTGGTCTTTGACTTTGACTTCACTTGAATTAAGACATATTCTTAGTCATATTCTTCACAGCAGTCAACACTCACATTTTCTAAGTCCAGGTTTCATTCTTTTCTCTCCACCATGTTCCACACTGTAGCGGTAAGCAGAAGAACAGACATTTGAGGGATACACCTGAACTCACACACACACACACTCACACACACACACACACACACACACACACACACACACACACACACACACACACACACACACACACACACACACACACACACACTCAGCATATAACTTTGTGTGTGTCTAGTGTGTGTGTGTGTTTGTGTGTGTGTCCAGTGTGTGTGTGTGTGTGTCCAGTGTGTGTGTCTGTGTGTCCAGTCTCTGTGTGTGTCCAGTGTGTGTGTGTGTGTGTGTGTGTCCAGTGTGTGTGTGTGTTTGTGTGTGTACAGTGTGTGTGTGTACAGTGTTTGTGTGTGTGTCCAGTGTGTGTGTGTGTGTCCAGTGTATGTGTCCGTGTGTCCAGTCTCTGTGTGTCTCCAGTGTGTGTGTGTGTGTGTGTGTGTCCAGTGCGTGTGTCTAGTGTGTGTGAGTTTGTCTGTGTGTCCATTGTGTGTGAGTGTGTGTGTGTGTGTCCAGTTTGTGCGTGTGGGTCCAGTGTGTGTGTGTGTGTGTGTGTGTGTGTGTCCAGTGTGTATGTGTGTGTCCAGTGTGTGTGTCCAGTGTGTGTGTGTGTGTGTGTCCAGTGTGTGTGTGTGTGTGTCCAGTGTGTATGTGTGTGTCCAGTGTGTATGTGTGTGTCCAGTGTGTGTGTGTGTGTGTGTGTGTGTCCAGTGTGTGTGTGTGAGTCCAGTGTGTGTGTGTCCTGTGTGTGTGTGTCCAGTGCGTGTGTGTGTTTTTCCAGTGTGCGTGTGTGTCCAGTGTGTGTGTGTGTGTATGTGTGTGTCCAGTGTGTGTGTTTGTGTGTGTGTGTGTCCAGTGTGTGTGTGTGAGTCCAGTGTGTGTGTGTCCTGTGTGTGTGTGTCCAGTGCGTGTGTGTGTTTGTCCAGTGTGCGTGTGTGTCCAGTGTGTGTGTGTGTGTGTCCACTGTCTGTGTGTGTGTGTGTATTTGTGTGTGTGTGTTTCCTTTTTGTGTGTGTGTGTCCAGTGTGTATGTGTGTGTCCAGTCTGTGTGAGTGTGTGTGTCCAGTGTGTGTGTGTGTGTGTGTGTGTGTGTCCAGTGTGTGTGTGTGTGTCCAGTGTGTGAGTGTGTGTGTGTGTCCAGTGTGTGAGTGTGTGTGTGTGTCCAGTGTGTGTGTGTTTGTGTGTCCACTGTCTGTGTGTGTGTGTGTATTTGTGTGTGTGTTTCCTTTTTTGTGTGTGTGTGTCCAGTGTGTATGTGTGTGTCCAGTGTGTGTGTGTGTGTGTCCAGTGTGTGTGTCTGTGTGTCCAGTCTCTGTGTGTGTCCAGTGTGTGTGTGTGTGTGTGTGTGTCCAGTGTGTGTGTGTGTTTGTGTGTGTACAGTGTGTGTGTGTACAGTGTTTGTGTGTGTGTCCAGTGTGTGTGTGTGTGTCCAGTGTATGTGTCCGTGTGTCCAGTCTCTGTGTGTCTCCAGTGTGTGTGTGTGTGTGTGTGTGTCCAGTGCGTGTGTCTAGTGTGTGTGAGTTTGTCTGTGTGTCCATTGTGTGTGAGTGTGTGTGTGTGTGTCCAGTTTGTGCGTGTGGGTCCAGTGTGTGTGTGTGTGTGTGTGTGTGTGTGTCCAGTGTGTATGTGTGTGTCCAGTGTGTGTGTCCAGTGTGTGTGTGTGTGTGTGTCCAGTGTGTGTGTGTGTGTGTCCAGTGTGTATGTGTGTGTCCAGTGTGTATGTGTGTGTCCAGTGTGTGTGTGTGTGTGTGTGTGTGTCCAGTGTGTGTGTGTGAGTCCAGTGTGTGTGTGTCCTGTGTGTGTGTGTCCAGTGCGTGTGTGTGTTTTTCCAGTGTGCGTGTGTGTCCAGTGTGTGTGTGTGTGTGTGTGTGTGTGTATGTGTGTGTCCAGTGTGTGTGTTTGTGTGTGTGTGTGTCCAGTGTGTGTGTGTGAGTCCAGTGTGTGTGTGTCCTGTGTGTGTGTGTCCAGTGCGTGTGTGTGTTTGTCCAGTGTGCGTGTGTGTCCAGTGTGTGTGTGTGTGTGTCCACTGTCTGTGTGTGTGTGTGTATTTGTGTGTGTGTGTTTCCTTTTTGTGTGTGTGTGTCCAGTGTGTATGTGTGTGTCCAGTCTGTGTGAGTGTGTGTGTCCAGTGTGTGTGTGTGTGTGTGTGTGTGTGTCCAGTGTGTGTGTGTGTGTCCAGTGTGTGAGTGTGTGTGTGTGTCCAGTGTGTGAGTGTGTGTGTGTGTCCAGTGTGTGTGTGTTTGTGTGTCCACTGTCTGTGTGTGTGTGTGTATTTGTGTGTGTGTTTCCTTTTTTGTGTGTGTGTGTCCAGTGTGTATGTGTGTGTCCAGTGTGTGTGTGTGTGTGTGTCCAGTGTGTGTGTGTGTGTGTGTCCAGTGTGTGTGTGTGAGTCCAGTGTGTGTCCAGTGTGTGTGTGTCCTATGTGTGTGTGTAGGTGTGTGTCCAGTGTGAGTGTGTCCAGTGCGTGTTTGTGTTTGTGTGTGTGTGTCCAGTGTGTGTGTTTGTCCAGTGTGTGTATGTGTGTGTCCAGTGTGTATGTGTCCAGTGTGTTTGTGTGTGTGTCCAGTGTGTTTGTGTGTTTGTGTGTGTGTGTGTGTGTGTGTGTGTGTGTGTGTATGTGTGTGTGTCCAGTGTGTTAGTGTGTGTCCAGTGTGTGTGTGTGTGTGTGTGGGTCCAGTGTGTGAGTGTGTGTGTGTGTGTCCAGTGTGTGTGTGTGTGTGTGTGTGTGTGTCCAGTGTGTTTGTGTGTCCACTGTCTTTGTGTGTGTGTGTCCAGTGTGTTTGTGTGTGTCCAATGTGTTTGTGTGTGTATGTGTGTGTGTATGTGTGTGTCCAGTGTGTGTGTGTGTGTGTGTGTCCAGTGTGTGTGTGTGTGTGTGTGTGTGTGTCTGTCCACTGTCTGTGTGTGTGTGTTTCCTTTGTGTTTGTTTGTCCAGTGTGTGTCCAGTGTGTTTGTGTGTGTGTCCAGTGTGTTTGTGTGTGTGTGTGTGTGTGTGTGTGTATGTGTGTGTGTCCAGTGTGTATGTGTGTGTCCAGTGTGTGTGTGTGTGTGTGGGTCCAGTGTGTGAGTGTGTGTGTGTGGGTCCAGTGTGTGAGTGTGTGTGTGTGTCCAGTGTGTGTGTGTGTGTGTCCACTGTCTGTGTGTGTGTGTATTTGTGTGTGTGTTTCCTTTTTGTGTGTGTGGGTCCAGTGTGTGTGTGTGTTTGTGTGTGTGTGTCCAGTGCGTGTGTCTAGTGTGTGTGAGTGTGTCTGTGTGTCCATTGTGTGTGAGTGTGTGTGTGTGTATGTGTGTGTGTCCAGTGTGTATGTGTGTGTCCAGTGTGTGTGTGTGTGTGTGTGGGTCCAGTGTGTGAGTGTGTGTGTGTGGGTCCAGTGTGTGAGTGTGTGTGTGTGTCCAGTGTATGTGTGTGTGTGTCCACTGTCTGTGTGTGTGTGTATTTGTGTGTGTGTTTCCTTTTTGTGTGTGTGGGTCCAGTGTGTGTGTGTTTGTGTGTGTGTGTCCAGTGCGTGTGTCTAGTGTGTTTGAGTGTGTCTGTGTGTCCATTGTGTGTGAGTGTGTGTGTGTGTCCAGTGTGTGGGTGGACACACACAGACACACACACAGGACACACACACACACTGGACACACACACACACTGGACACACACACACACACACACTGGACACACATACACACTGGACACACACACACAAACACACAGTCTTTATATAACTTAGTCCAAGTGGTGGTCAGAATGTTTGTCTTAACTAGCCTGATAACTCCAACATGTCTGATATGAACATTGACATCAACCCTCTACATACTTGAGTTTCTCCAGTCTGCAGTGTGGATCCTCCAGTCCAGCAGAGAGCAGTCTGACTCCTGAGTCTCCTGGGTGATTGTAGCTCAGGTCCAGCTCTCTCAGGTGTGAGGGGTTTGACTTCAGAGCTGAGACCAGAGAAGCACAGCCTTCCTCTGTGACTAGACAGCCTGACAGCCTGCAAAGAGTCAAATCATATTAAAACCACACTGCTATTCTTTGGTGGTGAAAATAGTGGCAGTATATATTTTCTACATATTAAGATACATCAGTGTCCTGAAACCAGACACATCTATTCATAAATTAATGTTTCATTATTAGAAAAAATCATAATATTGTGTGTAGAGAGAAAAATTTATAGTAGGAATATTTGAGTAGACTGACCAGACCAGTTTAAAAAGCAGTATCAGTCAAAAGACAGACAGTGAGGTATCAGATTTAGATTGTATTGAGTATACAGTCCACACCATATCTATTTTGGCAGTGAAGATAACATTTTAAATGTGGCTCTATACTCCAGCATTGTGGATTTGAGATCAAATGTTTCATATGTGGTGACAGTATATAATGTCACCTTTTATTTGAAGGTATTTTAATACATATCTGTTTCACCGTTTAGAAATGAAAGCACTTAATGTATCTAGTCCCCCCATTTGAAGAAGCCATAAGTATTCTGACCAATTCACTTATAGTGTATTAAAGTAGTCAAAAGTTGAGTATTTGGTTGTAAACTCGTTGGTTGCATTTGCAGTTTGTTTTGGTTGTGTTTTGGGTTATGTTTTGTCCAATAGTAACTGAATGGTGGATGATGACTGGAGTAATTTTCTGTCTAAGTGAGTAGATAACATGTTTCTAAACACTACTAAATTAATCATGATGATGCCATGATTAAGAATAATCATGAATGAATCATGAATAATAATGAGTGAGAGAGTTACAGAGGATACAACAAAACATGCTAACCTCTCACCATTAACATCAAATAAAAGGTGACATTCTGTATTGTCACCTAATATGAAACATATCTCAAATCCAAAATGATGGAGCATAGCGCCAAATTAAAAACTGTAAGCTTCACTGTCCAAACACATATGGTGTGGACTATGTGTGCCTGGTAAACACATGTGGATCTGGTGAACAGTTATCACTTGTTGACCAACTACAGGAATACTGACCTCAGAGTCTCCAGTTTACAGTGGGGATTCCCCAGTCCAGCAGAGAGCAGCTTCACTCCTGAATCCTCCAGGACATTGTTACTCAGATCCAGCTCTCTCAGGTGTGAGGGGTTTGACTTCAGAGCTGAGACCAGAGAATCACAGCCTGCCTCTGTGACTCCACAGCCTGACAGCCTGACAGAGAGATATTCATGATTTCACAAACACACTGTTAATTTAACACCAGTAGTGTAGAAGGACAATGGCAGATGCATTTGGTTTATTCTCCCAAACAACATATAGATTCATCTTCCGTCTCCTAGAATTGTATGGTCATATTGTTATACTAATGTGAACATCAATGCACTGATTCAATATGTTTTTCAATAATAAATATATTTCTCTAAACTGAATATTTCTTCCTAATGATTAGTACTTAAATGTCATTTTATGTACTCACAGAGCAGCTCTGGAGGCTTTGACCACTGGCAGCAGCCTCAGAAGACTGTCCTCTGATCTGGAGTATTTCTTCAGATCAAACACATCCAGCTCTTTTTCTGAAGTCAGCAACACAAAGACCAGAGCTGACCACTGTGCAGGTGACAGTTCTTCTTCTGAGAGACTTCCTGATCTCAGGTAGCTTTGGATCTCCTCCACTAGAGAATGGTCATTCAGTTCATTCAGACAGTGGAACAGATTGATGCACCTCTCTGGAGAGGGATTCTCCCTGATCTTCTCCTTGATGTACTTGACTGTTTCTTCATGGCTCTGTGAGCTGCTTCTTGTCTTTGTCAGTAGACCTCGTAAGTGCTTCTGATTGGACTCCAGTGAGAGGCCCAGAAGGAAGCGGAGGAAAAGGTCCAGGTTTCCCGTCTCACTTTGTAAGGCTTTATCCACAGCACTCTTGTAGAAAGTAACTTCAGGCTTGTCTCTTGACAGCGCAAAAAAGTAGCTGAACATTGATTGAGGTTTGGCCATTAGATTCTCATTGTTGTTGATGAATGAGAGGAACACATATACAGCAGCCAGAAACTCCTGAATGCTCAGATGCACGAAGCAGTACACCTTGTCCTGGTACAGCCCACATTCCTCTTTAAAGATATGTGTGCACAATCCTGAGTACACTGATGCTTCATTGACATCAATGCCAGCCTCTTTCAGGTCTTTTTCATAGAAAATCAGATTGCCCTCAACAAGCTGTTGAAAAGCCAGTTTTCCCAGTGACAGAATGCTCTCTTTATTCCAGTGTGGACGTGTCTCTTCTTTCCCAAGATACTTTTCATTCTTCTGTTTGGTATGAAACTCCACAAGGTGTGAGTACATCTCAGTCAGAGTCTTGGGCATCTCTTCTGTCTTGTCTGTACTCAACATTTGTTCAAGGACTGTTGCAGAAATCCAACAGAAGACTGGAATGTGGCACATGATGTGGAGGCTCCTTGATGTCTTTATGTGTGAGATGATTCTGCTGGCCAGGTCCTCTGAATCACTGAATCTCTTCCTGAAGTACTCCTCCTTCTGTGGGTCATTGAACCCTCGTACCTCTGTCACCTGGTCAACACACCCTGAAGGGATCTTATTGGCTGCTGCAGGTCGGGTAGTTATCCAGAGGAGAGCAGAGCGAAGCAGATTTCCCTTGATGAGATTTGTCAGCAGAACATCCACTGAGGTTGACTCTGTGACGTCACAACAGATCTTGTTCTTCTGGAAGTCTAGGGGCAGTCGGCACTCATCCAGACCATCAAAGATGAACAGAACTTTGTACTTGTCGTAGTTGGAGATCCTTGATTCTTTGGTTTCCATTGAGAAGTGATTGAGAAGTTTAATCAAAGTGTGTTTTTCCTTTTTCATCAAATTCAGCTCCCGAAAAGGGAATGAAAATACAAATTGGACATCCTGATTTGCTTTTCCTTCAGCCCAGTCCAGAATGAACTTCTGCACAGAGACTGTTTTTCCAATGCCAGCGACTCCCTTTGTCAGCACAGTTCTGATAAGTTTGTCTTGTCCAGTTAAGGGTTTGAAGATGTCGTTACATTTGATTGCAGTCTCTGGTCTTGCTTGTTTCCTGGTTGTTGTCTCAATCTGTCTCAGCTCATGTTCATTATTGACCTCTCCTGTTCCACCCTCTGTGATGTAGAGCTCTGTGTAGATCTTATTGAGAAGTGTTGGGTTTCCTTGTTTAGCGATCCCCTCAAATACACATTGAAACTTCTTCTTTAGATTAGATTTGAGTTCACGTTGAAGAATCACAGCACGCTCATCTGAATATAGAAACAACACAGAGGATATTAATATTACATCTGTTTTAATGCCTACAGTATTGTAAGACTGTCTTATAAAGTTTAAATTATAATCATTTATTCTCTTGTCTGTATAAATCTGTAAATGTTTTCATAATGCATTACACACTGGTGTGACTGATTTATATCATTATTGGTATTATTGATGGCATTAATAATGTTCTCTCTCTCTCTCTCTCCTCAGTCTCTCCTCTTCTCTCTGTCTAAATTAATCACCACAACACATCCCCGCTGCTACTTGATGAGGTCACTAGGTGTTGTGTTAAGGCTGCTACAATATCATTGAGTTACACAGCTACTTTAGCTGTACTTTAGCTACAGCTTTTAAATGTTCTAAAACAGCATTTAACATGAGGCAGACAACTCTTACTTTTCTCCAGTGTGTCAGCAAGCTCCTTCTGGTTCATTTTCCTCAGGACGTGCAGTGTGATCTTCAGAGCCCCCTCTCTGGCACTGCTCTCCTGCTTCTCATCTTCAGCATCCACCACTTCCTTATCCTGCTTCTGACTCTCAAAGCCTTCTGGGAGTTCCGGACTAAGAATCCTCTTGAACATCTTCAGCTCGTTCTTCACAAATGTCATAATATTCTCTTCAAGCAACTGAAATAAATCAAGTAAATAAGTTAAGCAAGAGACTAAATGCTTTCTCATTAACACATGAATGAATGATTGACAGATCAACTTTACTTGAGGTAAACAAAAACAAATGTACATAACAGGACCACATACACTGAATATGGAGGCCAGGTCTGTTTGATGACTCTGGGAAAACTGACCACTGAGAATCTCTGACTCTGATCTCTCCTGTTGGTTTCTGGGGACAAAACATGAGTTTACATCTCCTCATCCAGGGAGTACACACACACACACACACACACATACACACACACACACACACACACACACAGGGAGGGAATGTAGTGTTTGTTTAATATTGTTTTAGGACTATGAAAATTGAAAAAAGGATTAGCCTATGGATTATGAAAGCAACAAAAAGAAATGGGAAAATGGGAGAGGAGAAATGACTAGAGACAGTGGCCTTGCTGCTATTCCAGTTTCAACTGTTCTGCCTGCGGCTACGAAACCCCTACCTGTCCCAGACCTGCTGTTTTCAACTCTTTAATGATCGGCTATGAAAAGCCAACTGAGAGACCTGAGCCCTAGGACCATACGTCGGGACTACCGGCCGTGGTGACTCCTTGCTGTCCCCAGTCCGCCTGGCCTTGCTGCTATTCCAGTTTCAACTGTTCTGCCTGCGGTTATGGAACCCCTACCTGTCCCAGACCTGCTGTTTTCAACTCTTAATGATCGGCTATGAAAAGCCAACTGAGATTTATTCCTGATTATTATTTGACCATGCTTGTCACTTATGAACATTTTTGAACATCTTGGCATGGTTCTGTTATAATCTCCACCCGGCACAGCCAGAAGAGGACTGGCCACCCCTCATAGCCTGGTTCCTCTCTAGGTTTCTTCCTAGGCTTTCGCCTTTCTAGGGAGTTTTTCCTAGCCACCGTGCTTCTACACCTGCATTACTAGCTGTTTGGGGTTTTAGGCTGGGTTTCTGTACAGCACTTCGAGATATTAGCTGATGTAAGAAGGGCTATATAAAATAAAATTGATTGATTGATTGAGTGTTGTTTAACTCACTGACCATGACCCATGAGTTCTTCTTACCTTTGTTCAGTAGAAAAGTCTCCCTCTCTAAACGCTATAGGAAGATTCATAGACAGGTCACTCTTCATGGACACACAGCTGGGTACAGTGGAGGCTGGTCTCTCCTGCTTGATTGGGCTTCAACACAACAGAGACAAACATTACATCTCTCATCTACTCTGAGCTCAGATGGGGAAACATAAGAAGAGTTTCATTCCAAAACGCTATATATCCATTTTCAGAAATGTTCGTTAATTAGCTTTTATTGTTTGAAGCAATTATGCAATTATGAAATTATGAAAGAGATTGGTATGTTTTTTCACCATCTAGTCATGGTATGGGATTGTTCAATGACAGCGATGTATTTGTTTAAAATCTATCACTTGATGGTTTCATTTCAGAGAGACAAATAATCATGTTTTTTTGCAAAATAATATATATCTGCCTCACTCTCAGAGAAATAAGTAGTACTGCTAGATTTTACACAGTAATAATATATCTGCCTCACTCTCAGAGAAATAAGTAGTACTGCTAGGTTTTACACAGAAATAATATATACCTGCCTCACTCTCAGAGAAATAAGTAGTACTGCTAGGTTTTACACAGTAATAATATATATCTGCCTCATTCTCAGAGAAATAAGTAGTACTGCTAGGTTTTACACAGTAATAATATATATCTGCCTCACTCTCAGAGAAATAAGTAGTACTGCTAGGTTTTACACAGTCAAATGTGGCCGACCGGCTCGATTCGGTCTTATGTAGCAAAATTTGAAATTGTGTTTTTTTACATTGGATAAAAGTAGAGACTCAGCTAGAAAAAGGTATATCATACACTACAGTTGAGGAACAATGGGAAAGTTATTCTACTTTGAAAGACGATAAACTTGTAACCTCAATTTTGAGAAAATGGCCTTTAAATGTTTTGGTACACCTACTGGAGAGCTCTTCTTTATCTACAGTGGTATTACTTTGGCAGATAATGTCACCCATCTAAATAAATAGTCTATATATATATATATATATATATATATATATATATATATATATATATACACAGTGGGGAGAACAAGTATTTGATACACTGCCGATTTTGCAGGTTTTCCTACTTACAAAGCATGTAGAGGTCTGTAATTTTTATCATAGGTACACTTCAACAAAAATCCAGAAAATCACATTGTATGATTTTTAAGTAATTAATTTGCATTTTATTGCATGACATAAGTATTTGATCACCTACCAACCAGTAAGAATTCTGGCTCTCACAGACCTGTTAGTTTTTCTTTAAGAAGCCCTCCTGTTCTCCACTCATTACCTGTATTAACTGCACCTGTTTGAACTAGTTACCTGTATAAAAGACACCTGTCCACACACTCAATCAAACAGACTCCAACCTCTCCACAATGGCCAAGACCAGAGGTCTGTGAAAAAAGCATGTGCAGGAGTTTTCCTGTGAGGGGGAGTGGTGGTGTATCCAGGGAGAAAACTAAACTGATCTTCTGAAATGTCATTCATGGTCTTATGCCGCCATCTATTGGAATTATTTAGTAACTGCAGTAGTACTGAATAAAGGATATCCTTACTAAAGTAGTAATTACTCAGAATTGCAAAATATGACATTTTTCTAGTTCATTTTACCACTTAAAACCATCAAATAACAATTTATAGCATAACAAACAATGAAACTGACATAAACCAAAAACACCATACATTTAGTTAATTAACTATATGTGGGGAGTGGGGAGAACAAGTATTTGATACACTGCCGATTTTCAGGTTTTCCTACTTACAAAGCATGTAGTGGTCTGTAATTTTTATCATAGGTACACTTCAACTGTGAGAGACGGAATCTAAAAAAAAAAAAAATCCAGAAAATCACATTGTATGATTTTTAAGTAATTAATTTGCATTTTATTGCATGACATAAGTATTTGATCATCTACCAACCAGTAAGAATTCCGGCTCTCACAGACCTGTTAGTTTTTCTTTAAGAAGCCCTCCTGTTCTCCACTCATTACCTGTATTAACTGCACCTGTTTGAACTCGTTACCTTTATAAAAGACACCTGTCCACACACTCAATCAAACAGACTTCAACCTCTCCACAATGGCCAAGACCAGAGAGCTGTGTAAGGACATCAGGGATAAAATTGTAGACCTGCACAAGGCTGGGATGGGCTACAGGACAATCGGCAAGCAGCTTGGTGAGAAGGCAACAACTGTTGGCGCAATTATTAGAAAATGGAAGAAGTTCAAGATGACGGTCAATCAACCTCGGTCTGGGGCTCCATGCAAGATCTCACCTCGTGGGGCATCAATGATCATGAGGAAGGTGAGGGATCAGCCCAGAACTACACGGCAGGACCTGGTCAATGACCTGAAGAGAGCTGGGACCACAGTCTCAAAGAAAACCAATTGTAACACACTACGCCGTCATGGATTAAAATCCTGCAGCGCATGCAAGGTCCCCCTGCTCAAGCCAGCGTATGTCCAGGCCCGTCTTAAATATGCCAATGACCATCTGGATGATCCAGAGGAGGAATGGGAGAAGGTCATGTGGTCTGATGAGACAGAAATAGAGCTTTTTGGTCTAAACTCCACTCGCCGTGTTTGGAGGAAGAAGAAGGATGAGTACAACCCCAAGAACACCATCCCAACCGTGAAGCATGGAGGTGGAAACATCATTCTTTGGGGATTCTTTTCTGCAAAGGGGACAGGACGACTGCACCGTATTGAGGGAGGATGGATGGGGCCATGTATCGCGATATCTTGGCCAACAACCTCCTTCCCTCAGTAAGAGCATTGAAGATGGGTCGTGGCTGGGTCTTCCAGCTTGACAACGACCCGAAACACACAGCCAGGGCAACTAAGGAGTGGCTCCGTAAGAAGCATCTCAAGGTCCTGGAGTGGCCTAGCCAGGCTCCAGACCTGAACCCAATAGAAAATCTTTGGAGGGAGCTGAATGTCCGTATTGCCCAGCGTCAGCCCCGAAACCTGAAGGATCTGGAGAAGGTCTGTATTGAGGAGTGGGCCAAAATCCCTGCTGCAGTGTGTGCAAACCTGGTCAAGACCTACAGGAGACGTATGATCTCTGTAATTGCAAACAAAGGTTTCTGTACCAAATATTAAGTTCTGCTTTTCTGATGTATCAAATACTTCTGTCATGCAATAAAATGCAAATTAATTACTTAAAAATCATACAATGTGATTTTCTGGATTTTTGTTTTAGATTCCGTCTCTCACAGTTGAAGTGTACCTATGATAAAAATGACAGACCTCTACATGCTTTGTAAGTAGGAAAACCTGCAAATTCGGCAGTGTATCAAATACTTGTTCTCCCCACTGTATGTATATATTCTTAAATTCCATTCCTTACTAGTTTTGTGTGTATTGGGTATATGTTGTGAAATTGTTAGATATTACTTGTTAGATATTACTGCACTGTCGGAGATAGAAGCACAAGCATTTCGCTACACCCGCTATAACATCTGCTAAACACGTGTATGTGACAAATAACATTTGATTTGATTTGATGTATTTTATTGGCGGGCTGGAAGATGCACTCTTGTCTTTTCTATTCCGAGGTTATTTACTCCCAATATCAAATATTAAGATCATTTTCTATAATACATGTTTACTAGGGTTGAAGTTACCGCATCTGACTAGTGATTATTTACCCGGGGTTCAATACCTGCTATAGTCACTATTTTGTTACTCTTCCAAAAGCATCAAAGGCCTAATACGAGATATATAGCTAACTAAAGTAATGAGTGACCATTTTAGAAAATCATTGGACATATAGCCTTGGTGAGGCAGCTGAGAAATAAAGTGTATTTTTCTTGTTAATTCCTTAGATCAGTCTCAAACCTGACCCACCTGTCCCACGCCAATTTCTGGACTTTCACATAGAGGTTACTAGGTCACCCAGTTGAAACCACATTTTAAATATAAAACAAATGTTTATCAAGTATTCTGCCTTGCAATAATATATATATATATAATAAAATAACAACAAAATAATCAAAACGCTATTTAATACTATAATTGTATTTACTAAGATAATATTATTACTAAAATAGTTTCTAAAAGTGTTCTAGGCTACCCTACCCTAGAATTAGGGGTTACGGCTAAAATAGGTTATAAGTAGGGTAAGAGTTTCTGTATAGCACTTTGTGACATCTGCTGGTGTAAAAAGGGCTTTATAAATACATTTGATTGATTGTTAGGTTTAGGGTTTATATGGCACAAAACAGTATGTGTTTATGGCACTCTTGCTCCTCCTTGTGGCCGTATGTGGGTACTACATAACTCATTCATTACATTTATATATTTCTTCTGTCACGGGTCTCCCGGTCGCGGCCGGCTACAACAGTCTGGATTCGAACCAGGATCTCTAGTGGCCTTAGACCACTGCGGGAGACCTGACACTTCATGACACTTGCTAGGCTTAGGCTCATAATCTGAGGTAGCAACTGCGTCTGATCTACAAATCCATTAGCTAGACCACCAGATTAGACAACAATCACCCCATTATATCCATTTGGTTTGCAACTCAGTGAACCTGCGCAGCATTCGCTCAATTTGATGCCTATGAACGATGATTTCGATGCATATCAAATTACCCAGCAGCCATTTAGAAACCACAAGTCGTCAAAAAAATGGTTATTTCTTAATTTAAAAATGTCTTCTGGCTGTTTAAAATCGGCCACATCTTGAAAAAGAGGACAGGGACATGCGTTTTGTTTAGATTGTACACTTTTTTCTTAAAACAAATATGTTTAACAATGACCAGAAAATGTTTAACGTTTGATGGCTTTGCGCCAGACAACACCTCTTAGACTGTGGCTCACCACAACATGTACTCAGGTTAACATTGACCGAGCTCACCAAGTAACCGTAACCTTGTTAATAAGTTACCTGAGGTAAACCCCTTAGACTTGTTAATAATCAGTTACCTGAGGTAAACCTACAGGGTTAACGCTCACCAAGTAGCCGTAACCTTGTTAATAATCAGTTACCTGAGGTAAACCTACAGGGTTAACGCTCACCAAGTAGCCGTAACCTTGTTAATAATAAGTTACCTGAGGTAAACCTACAGGGTTAACGCAGGCAGGTCTCATTGATAACAATAGTGAAGCTGGCATTGTGACGCAGAACAATGGGCTGGGAATAGAACGTTCTGAAGGCGAGTCGGTGTCACGGAGCTCAATAAAACTAATAGGAGCTGGTAGGGTGAAAAATGCCCTAAAATAAGGCCTGTTGTTTCGAGATTACTTCATAACCAGGGACAGAAGGTAATATTATGAAACTGGGCTCCATGGCGGATGCAATGAACTAATTTTATCCGAAATAAACGTTGTAAAAAATGTCACTTGATGCGGCCCAAAAATAATATTAAAAAGTTCAGTCCTTGGACACAGAGGGATTAAACACTAAAGTTACCGTCCATCTAGTGAAGAGGAGAACCGGACAGAGGGATGGTAGGTAGCCAGCATCCGTCAACGAGAGAGGGAGAAGCCCTCCACGGTACTTAACAGGTGGAAGAAACAACCAGGGAGCTCCATCGGTCCACAAGAAATGCAGGCAGCCGGTGATGATGTAGTGGTAGCTAGGATAACTAGGATGCTACTGGTAAAGAGTAGCTAGCTTAGCTAGCTGTACCGACTAGCTTGGATAGCTAGCAGGTCGTTCGTCTGTCCCTCGAGGATGATGACGAATCCGGTGAACCACAAGATGAAACAAGGATAGCGAGTGAAAAGGATCTGGCTACGAGTGAAAAGGATCTGGCTACACTCATACTGTCACTGACCATTACGCAAAAAAAGCAAATTGAACAATAAACTTCGGTGTCTCAACACTGTAACGAACTCCATCGTTGTTCCCCAACATCACCTCAGCCCACTCTGCGCGTAACTGGACAATATGCTTGGCGCCAAACCGTACGTGGACGCGGGCAGTTCTGTACTGGGACGCGAGCAGTTCCAGAACGCGGACATGAGCAGTGCCACATAATAAACTACACCCAGTCTTTAAAGTCGGGTACATTAGTAATATTATTTTATTTATTATGTCAAACAAAAGAAAATCGTTTTTTAAAACAAGATTTTGAGATCTGGGCACATATCCAAAAAGCGTCTCAGAGTAGAAAAATTGGTCCTCTCTCTCCCCAGACAGACTCATTTAATACTGGGTCGTTACAATATTTTGAGATCTGGGCCCATATCCAAAAAGCGTCTCAGAGTAGAAAATGTGTCGTATAAGTGCTGAGAATAAAGCCATTTTAGTCCTACTCTTATGGGTATAAATTAAAGCTATGCATGAAGCCTCTTTATTCATAAGTGTCCCACCTAGTTGGCAGATATTTAGGACACCTCATGAGCTGTCCTAACCAGTTAAGAGGTACCAGCAGGTGTCTTGATAATAGAAACATGCAGCGAGTCAGTGGGTTCTGTACCACATGTAATTGCTTTGGAGCAGTGGCGACCTGTCATTCAGGGCAGTTTAGCAGATGCTTTAGCAGATGCTCTTACCCAGAGCGATTTACAGTAAGTGCATTCATCTTAAGATAGCTAGGTGAGACAACCAGATAATACAGTCAAATATACAGGATACGAACATTCAATTTCAGCTAAACAATGGATATATAGCGTTTTGCAATAATAATAATAATAATAATGATATACATTTAAAATCTAATAATTAAACATCTGAGAACAGTAATATTGAAGGTACCCATAAGCAACCATTTCTGACTAAAAAACACATGTGAAAAATTGTGGAAATAGCATTTAGGAAATAAACTCTTAATAATTCTTAAACAAAATTGTCATCTCACCTCTTAGCTTTGGTGTCATGTTCCCCAGAGAGACTCATTTTAGAGGCAGGACCCCCCTCCTCTCTCTCCCCAGAGAGACTCATTTTAGAGGCAGGGCCCCCCTCCTCTCTCTCCCCAGAGAGACTCATTTTAAACCACTGACCCCTAAACAGAGATCCAACATGTTGGTTGTAGTTAACACAGTAATTCTTGAATGTGAATTGTTATAATTTATTAATTATCTCTTACACAACATTTACTAACAGACATATCGAAACAGTCAGGTGATTTAATGCAATCACATGAATATGTAGTTGTGACATCTCTTCACCATGGCCATGTCACACCCTTATTTGTATTCATTAAAAGTCGGCCATTTATTATTTTTGAATCTGTTCTTTTCTAAACGTATCTGAGAATGTAGACAGAAGGGCTAAAACAGGCTTGATTGATCTGGGGGGGATCAGTGATCTATACAGAAAGGTTTTTTGCAACAATTAAGAGATTTTATATTATTTAAAGTAGGCTAGGTTATAATGTATAACAGTTTATTTTTTTGTGTAAAGCAGATCAAGGTCTATACCTCAGCCAGTGGCGACCCGTCATTCAGGGCAGGTGGCCTTTCCTGTTTTGCATGTTATTGTGGCATTAATACATGTCACATATCAGTTCGCTAACAACGTAAAAAATATATACACTACCGGTCAAAAGTTTTAGAACACACACTCATTCAAGGGTTTGTCTTTATTTTTACTATTTTCTACATTGTAGAATAATAGTGAAGACATCAAAACTATGAAATAACACATATAGAATCATGTAGTAACCAAAAAAGTGTTAAACAAATCAAAATATATTTAATATTTGAGATTCTTCAAATAGCCACCCTTTGCCTTGATGACAGCTTTGCACACTCTTGGCATTCTCTCAACCAGCAACCCGTTATTCAGGGCAGGTGGCCTTTCCTGTTTTGCATGTTATTTTGGCATTAATACATGTCACATATCAGTTTGCAAAAAATGTAAAAATAAATAAATATATATATCATTGAGTTAATAAAGCCGCATACAAACATGGTCTCCTTTTTGTTTTCTTGAGTAAGGCAGCTCCAAAATGCCGGTGTTTCAGCCTAGCTCAGTGCTTTCTGTGGTGGTGGGGTAAGACAGAAGAAAATACGGAGCGCTGTGCCGTGATTGGCTCAGTGTTCTGTCATTCATGGGGACACTACGTCACCGCCAAGTCTAAGGGTAGAGCTAGAAAATGCAAGCCCCTTGGGTGCTGCCATAGAGTTACATTAGAAGTGCCCATCCAAGAAGGTCATTGGCCAACAGATAAAATGACCTCAAATCACATTATATCTACAGTAGCTTTGATTGGACTGATCATGTCAACATCATACTTTCAAAATCTTAGCCAGCAGTCATCATCATGAATCAAGTCGACAATCTACAGGCAAATCCTTTTTAATCCTTGTCATATGAAGATAAATAATGAAGAGAAATGATAGGACAGCTGTTGGGACTCTGCTGTTGGGACTCTGCGGTTGGGACTCTTCTGTTGGGACTCTGCTGTTGGGACTCTGCTGTTGGGACTCTGCTGTTGGGACTCTGCTGTTGGGACTCTGCTGTTGGGACTCTGCTGTTGGGACTCTGCTTTATGTAGGCCCTAATAGTTTGTAGTTTAGCCTAGACCTACGAGAGTCTGCCCGTCTTTCCTACATATCAACACATTAATCCGACTTCTAATGTTACCGAGAAATACGTGCCACAGTTTCAACAGCCATTGTGTAACTGCGTAGGCTACACACTTACTTTCACGTTCATATGAGGAAATCACATAACTTCTGACAGTCGCTGGTGCAGCCGCCTGTTCTCTTGCAGATTAAGTAGCTTTTATAGGCGACTCATTCAACCAGCCTAAACAACAGTAAATAAAAGATGTCAAATGGTCAAAAGTCAATCCTGATATAGCCATGTACATCAAAGAGTGGTGTATTGCTACAGATGTAGGATCTTAATTTGAGCCAGTTTGCTACAGCAGGAAAAGAATCCTGCAGCAACAGGACATTTGAATTATTATGTGGATTATAATTAATGAACAATTCTTTTAATAGAAAAGTGGAATTGATCATCTTCAGAAACCATTTTTAAAGCTTAATACACTCAAATACACTACAAGTTTCAGTTCTCCTGCAACTGGGTGATCACATTAAGATCCTACATCTGTACAGAGATTATGTCTTTATCTAAATAAGGCAGTTTGAGTTATTAGCAATAACGTTGCAACTGTCAGCTGCTGTAAACCGATGTGATTGGATGTTATAGACCCCCATCTGAACAGTTTCTTTCCCCATGCTGTGTTCCTGACCAACCGACCATCTGGTCCATAGAGACTAAAGGACTATACACTCTATGCTGCTCACCACATCAAGCCATCTCTGAACTGTACACTACCATCTGCTCCATAGAGACTAAAGGACTATACACTCTATGCTGCTCACCACATCAAGCCATCTCTGAACTGTACACTACCATCTGGCCCATAGAGACTAAAGGACTATACACTCTATGCTGCACACCACATCAAGCCATCTCTGAACTGTACACTACCATCTGGCCCATAGAGACTAAAGGACTATACACTCTATGCTGCACACCACATCAAGCCATCTCTGAACTGTACACTACCATCTGGCCCATAGAGACTAAAGGACTATACACTCTATGCTGCACACCACATCAAGCCATCTCTGAACTGTACACTACCATCTGGCCCATATAGACTAAAGGACTATACACTCTATGCTGCTCACCACATCAAGCCATCTCTGAACTGTACACTACCATCTGGTCCATAGAGACTAAAGGACTATACACTCTATGCTGCTCACCACATCAAGCCATCTCTGAACTGTACACTACCATCTGGCCCATAGAGACTAAAGGACTATACACTCTATGCTGCTCACCACATCAAGCCATCTCTGAACTGTACACTACCATCTGGCCCATAGAGACTAAAGGACTATACACTCTATGCTGCTCACCACATCAAGTCATCTCTGAACTGTACACTACCATCTGATCCATAGAGACTAAAGGACTATACACTCTATGCTGCACACCACATCAAGCCATCTCTGAACTGTACACTACCATCTGGCCCATAGAGACTAAAGGACTATACACTCTATGCTGCACACCACATCAAGCCATCTCTGAACTGTACACTACCATCTGGTCCATAGAGACTAAAGGACTATACACTCTATGCTGCTCACCACATCAAGCCATCTCTGAACTGTACACGAAATAACTGAACTATACTGCATTAGCACTCTGTTCATCTCTCTTAGATATATGTACAGTGGGGAAAAAAAGAATTTAGTCAGCCACCAATTGTGCAAGTTCTCCCACTTAAAAAGATGAGAGAGGCCTGTAATTTTCATCATAGGTACACGTCAACTACACGTCAACCAGAAAATCACATTGTAGGATTTTTTATGAATTTATTGGCATATGATGGTGGAAAATAAGTATTTGGTCAATAACAAAAGTTTCTCAATACTTTGTTATATACCCTTTGTTGGCAATGACACAGGTCAAATGTTTTCTGTAAGTCTTCACAAGGTTTTCACACACTGTTGCTGGTATTTTGGCCCATTCCTCCATGCAGATCTCCTCTAGAGCAGTGATGTTTTGGGGCTGTCGCTGGGCAACACAGACTTTCAACTCCCTCCAAAGATTTTCTATGGGGTTGAGATCTGGAGACTGGCTAGGCCACTCCAGGACCTTGAAATGCTTCTTACGAAGCCACTCCTTCGTTGCCCGGGCGGTGTGTTTGGGATCATTGTCATGCTGAAAGACCCAGCCACGTTTCATCTTCAATGCCCTTGCTGATGGAAGGAGGGTTTCACTCAAAATCTCACGATACATGGCCCCATTCATTCTTTCCTTTACACAGATCAGTCGTCCTGGTCCCTTTGCAGAAAAACAGCCCCAAAGCATGATGTTTCCAACCCCATGCTTCACAGTAGGTATGGTGTTCTTTGGATGCAACTCAGCATTCTTTGTCCTCCAAACATGACGAGTTGAGTTTTTACCAAAAAGTTATATTTTGGTTTCATCTGACCATATGACATTCTCCCAATCCTCTTCTGGATCATCCAAATGCACTTCAGACGGGCCTGGACATGTACTGGCTTAAGCAGGGGGACACGTCTCGCACTGCAGGATTTGAGTCCCTGGCGGCGTAGTGTGTTACTGATGGTAGGCTTTGTTACTTTGGTCCCAGCTCTCTGCAGGTCATTCACTAGGTCCCCCCGTGTGGTTCTGGGATTTTTGCTCACCGTTCTTGTGATCATTTTGACCCCACGGGGTGAGATCTTGCGTGGAGCCCCAGATCGAGGGAGATTATCAGTGGTCTTGTATGTCTTCCATTTCCTAATAATTGCTCCCACAGTTGATTTCTTCAAACCAAGCTGCTTACCTATTGCAGATTCAGTCTTCCCAGCCTGGTGCAGGTCTACAATTTTGTTTTTGGTGTCCTTTGACAGCTCTTTGGTCTTGGCCATTGTGGAGTTTGGAGTGTGACTGTTTGAGGTTGTGGACAGGTGTCTTTTATACTGATAACAAGTTCAAACAGGTGCCATTAATACAGGTAACGAGTGGAGGACAGAGGAGCCTCTTAAAGAAGAAGTTACAGGTCTGTGAGAGCCAGAAATCTTGCTTGTTTGTAGGTGACCAAATACTTATTTTCCACCATAATTTGCAAATAAATTCATTAAAAATCCTACAATGGGATTTTCTGGAATTTTTTTCCTCAATTTGTCTGTCATAGTTGACGTGTACCTATGATGAAAATTACAGGCCTCTCTCATCTTTTTAAGTGGGAGAACTTGCACAATTGGTGGCTGACTAAATACTTTTTTCCCCCACTGTATATGTGGACATCCACCGTATACCAACTGTATTCCCACTGTACTGTATATCTGTATATCAACTATATACCCACTGTACTGTATATCTGTATACCAACTGTATACCCACTGTACTGTATATCTGTATATCAACTGTATTCCCACTGTACTGTATATCTGTATACCAACTGTATTCCCACTGTACTGTATATCTGTATACCAACTGTATTCCCACTGTACTGTATATCTGTATATCCACTGTTCATTCTCTTATAGCTCTATGCTCACTCTTCCTAGTTGTGTATAATGTTGTACAGACATTTGTGTAAACTCTTCTGTCTGTATTCTGTCTCTAAATGTTGTCTGTCACTATCACCATGTAGAATTATGTGTACAGATGTAAGATTTAATTTGATCACCCCCCCACTGCAGAAAAACTTTCCCGCAATGCAGGAAATGTAAAACTTGTAGTGTATTTGAGGTTTTAAAAGGCTTCTGAAGTTTGTAATTTCCACTTAGAAATGCCAGACTTGAGTTTCGCTTAATAAAAATGTATCAACCGCTACATGAATGTCCATTAATTATAATTCACATAATAATTCACATTTCCTGTTGCTGCAGGAATATTTTCCTGCTGTAGCAAACTGGCTCAAATTAAGATCCTACATATGTACATGCAAATGTACTTGGCGAATAAAGGTGATTCTGATTCTGCAAAGGTTGAGTCTCTAGATTCCCTTGCTGCTCTGGGGAAATAATGAAATGGAAATCATGGGCGATTTAAACTGGGACTGGTTATCTCCAAACTTTGAGACCATGTCATTTGTTATATTTCACCCAATTGATAAAGGAAGCTAGAAGGCTGAACCCAGAAGACAACTTTAAATCAACACTTACTGATATTATCCTAAAATCCATTCACTCATATTGTTGTGTCTCTTTGTTCAACGGACGTCGGGTAGCCTGTGATATTAATATTGTAGCAAACAGCAGGGCAGGGCAGTGAACCCAGGTCGCTCGCCAAAACTAGGTTAACCCTATTGCTGCGATGGGAATTGTAACCTGTCTCACACTGCCCCCTATAAAAGCAAGTCTCGTGCTTCGACTACTCAGACCCCTCACACATCCGGGCCGTGCAATCTGATGGCCTCACAGACACCATACTACTTCTGACACCAATGTAGCAAACAGCGGGGCAGGGAAGCGAACCCAGGTTGCACTTGTAAAAAGGCAAACAACCTACGCATCTGGCGCCAATTGGGTTACTTGGTTGGAATTGTGACGTGGCTCATTTAGCGAGGATCACTACACTATAGTGGAACTATGATACAATTACAGTTATCATATCAAATGTTAAATGTAGAACTATAATATATGAATATATTGAATTTGACTTGCCCATGTTCAGTTAGCTCCATTTTGTATGATTAGACTGACACAAACCTGTCTCAGTAGAAGTAGACTGTTAGGTCTGAGTGTTTTACTTCCATTCACTGTACTAAAATTACACCATACATTTAATTTCTCTACACACTTTATAATCATTCCTGGCAGGATTCTTACCTTGTAGCCTGAATTCACAACCAGAACATGTCAAGTCATTGAGATATCTACTGTTCTGCTGAGAGAGCACCTTCGTGATGACTAGCGCTCTGTATATTCTTATGGGTGAGGCCTGAGCTGGAATGTGAAGCTAACTGAAGCTAGCTTTAGAAAACCAGTATATCTAGCTAGCATCATAGTACACCCCTCAGGCTAAGTTCAGGTTACAGCATGAGGCAGGCATCAACAGCTGAGTTGTAGGCTACAACCTGGGTCGTATTCATTAGTTTACACCGCAGCCAACAGTTTTAAAATGTTGCATAAACAGTTTACTCCAAACGCTGTACAACGTGACCTAAACGGTTTCTGTTGCCAAACGTTTTGCTACGGTGGGCATTAATGAATACACACAACCTGTTTTGAGGAAGTGTAAGTTGTTAGTCTTTCCACAGTATTTATTTGTCTCTCTTTCACACAACATACCTTCCTGAGTGAAAAGAGTTAACAGTAGATTAGAAAGAGAAAATGTTGTTGCTTGTTGTGTTTTAAGCCTGTTTTGAGAAGACAAGTCTATAGACCTATGATACAGTACACTCTTAGAAAAAAGAGTTCCAAAAGGGTCCTCTGGCTGTCCCCATAGGAGAACGCTTTTGGGTTCCAGGTAGAACCCTTCTGGCTTCCATGTAGAACCCTCTGTGGAAAGGATTCTTCATGGAACCCAAAAGGGTTCTACCTAGGACCAAAAAGGGTTCTACAAAGGGTTATCCTATGGGGACAGCCAAATAACCCTTTTAGATTCTAGATAGTGTAGGAGCGATCACCCTGGGGCACACAGATGGAAACAGAACGAATTCACCCCACGCATCTAATTTATATCCAAAACATTTTAAGGAGAGTAGGCCTATTATAACACTGTCCACAAAACATATCATCAACTATATTAATACACATAACAATATCATCAACTATATGAATACACATAACAATATCATCAACTATATGAATACACATAACAATATCATCAACTATATTAATACACATAACAATATCATCAACTATATTAATATCATAACAATATCATCAACTATATTAATACACATAACAATATCATCAACTATATGAATACACATAACAATATCATCAACTATATTAATACACATAACAATATCATCAACTATATTAATACACATAACAATATAATCAACTATATGAATACACATAACAATATCATCAACTATATGAATACACATAACAATATCATCAACTATATTAATACACATAACAATATCATCAACTATATTAATACACATAACAATATAATCAACTATATGAATACACATAACAATATCATCAACTATATTAATACACATAACAATATCATCAACTATATAAATACACATAACAATATCATCAACTATATTAATACACATAACAATCGTCGTCTTACCTTTTATGTGTCTCTCAATAGAAGTAGAGTCTGGAATGATCATTCGGTGGTGGAAAGTTCCTTTAGTTTGTTCTGCTCATTTCCATATCAGGTTCTACCTGTTCTCTCTCCCACTCCCTGTCTCTTTATAGCTCTTACAATGAGCCTTGGCAAACATTCTACAAGGGTCTGGAACTCCAAATGTAGTTCTGATTTAGTGTTCCAAATGAAAACAATTTGATTAAACTGGTTAATATGGTTAAAATACATTAAGACTGAGTAATGCTGTGATTGTTTTTATTATTTTGTTATGTATTGAAATGTTTGACTTTATTTTCCCTATGTCCTTTCAATATAGGAACAATTTGTGAAATGACAGCCTTCTGTAAATATGGACAAAAGTCTATGGATTCATTTGATGGTATGTGTCTTGCAACATTATGTAAAATGACAGGTTGAGAAACACTGCATCTTCCTAGGTGCATTTGTGAGAAGGAACGCAAACTGTCTCCCTATGTGTGCCATCCCTAAACATCAAGTGTTTGTGGTTCATTAAAATGTTTATTGTCAAGGTTGAAAAAAAAGAAAACTCTATTGGAGGGATGTGACATCATTCTTCCACAAGAAATTCCATCATTTGGTGTTTTGTTGATGGTTGTCTTCAATTGGGTTGAGACCTGGTGACTGAGACGGCCATGGCATATTGTGAAACATCAGCAAGTTCAGCAGTCTTCATCACTGAAGCTCCTGCCAAACGTGCCCCAACAATCACCAATTGTTAAGCTCTTCCCGAGCAGGGTCGCAGTCTCTCTTCGTTGCAGCTCCTCTCTCCCCAGGGATAACATCTCCTCTCTCCCCAGGGGTAACAGCTCCTCTCTCCCCAGGGGTAACATCTCCTCTCTCCCCAGGGGTAGCAGCTCCTCTCTCCCCAGGGGTAACAGCTCCTCTCTCTCCAGGGGTAACAGCTCCTCTATCCCCAAGGGTAACATCTCCTCTCTCCCCAGGGGTAGCAGCTCCTCTCTCCCCAGGGGTAGCAGCTCCTCTCTCCCCAGGGGTAGCAGCTCCTTTCTCCCCAGGGGTAACAGCTCCTCTCTCCCCAGGGGTAACAGCTCCTCTCCCCAAGGGTAGCAGCTCCTCTCTCCCCAAGGGTAACAGCCCCTCTCTCCCCAGGGGTAACAGCTCCTCTCTCCCCAAGGGTAGCAGCTCCTCTCTCCCCAGGGGTAGCAGCTCCTCTCTCCCCAGGGGTAGCAACTCCTCTCTCCCCAGGGGTAGCTGCTCCTCTCTCCCCAAGGGTAGCAGCTCCTCTCTCCCCAGGGGTAACAGCTCCTGTCTCCCCAGGGGTATCAGCTCCTCTCTCCCCAGGGGTAGCAGCTCCTCTCTTCCCAGGGGTAGCAGCTCCTCTCTCCCCAGGGGTATCAGCTCCTCTCTCCCCAGGGGTATCAGCTCCTCTCTCCCCAGGGGTAGCAGCTCATCTCTCCCCAGGGGTAGCAGCTCCTCTCTCCCCAAGGGTAGCAGCTCCTCTCTCCCCAGGGGTAGCAGCTCATCTCTCCCCAGGGGTAGCAGCTCCTCTCTCCCCAGGGGTAGCAACTCCTCTCTCCCCAGGGGTAACAGCTCCTCTCTCCCCAGGGATAGCAGCTCCTCTCTCCCCAGGGGTAGCAACTCCTCTCTCCTCAGGGGTAGCTGCTCCTCTCTCTCCAGGGGTAGCAGCTCCTCTCTCCCCAGGGGTAACAGCTCCTCTCTCCCCAGGGTTGTCAGCTCCTCTCTCCCCAGGGGTAGCAGCTCCTCTCTCCCCAGGGGTATCAGCTCCTCTCTCCCCAGGGGTAGCAGCTCCTCTCTCCCCAGGGGTATCAGCTCCTCTCTCCCCAGGGGTAGCAGCTCCTCTCTCCCCAGGGGTTGCAGCTCCTCTCTCCCCAAGGGTAGCAGCTCCTCTCTCCCCAGGGGTAGCAGCTCCTCTCTCCCCAGGGGTAACAGCTCCTCTCTCCCCAGGGGTAGCAGCTCCTCTCTCCCCTGGGGTAACAGCTCCTCTCTCCCCAAGGGTAGCAGCTCCTCTCTCCCCAGGGGTAGCAGCTCCTCTCTCCCCAGGGGTAACAGCTCCTCTCTCCCCAGGGGTAGCAGCTCCTCTCTCCCCAAGGGTAACAGCTCCTCTCTCCCCAGGGGTAACAACTCCTCTCTCCCCAGGGGTAGCAGCTCCTCTCTCCCCGGGGTATCAGCTCCTCTCTCCCCAGGGGTAGCAGCTCCTCTCTCCCCAGGGGTTGCAGCTCCTCTCTCCCCAAGGGTAGCAGCTCCTCTCTCCCCAGGGGTAGCAGCTCCTCTCTCCCCAGGGGTAACAGCTCCTCTCTCCCCAGGGGTAGCAGCTCCTCTCTCCCCTGGGGTAACAGCTCCTCTCTCCCCAAGGGTAGCAGCTCCTCTCTCCCCAGGGGTAGCAGCTCCTCTCTCCCCAGGGGTAACAGCTCCTCTCTCCCCAGGGGTAGCAGCTCCTCTCTCCCCAAGGGTAACAGCTCCTCTCTCCCCAGGGGTAACAACTCCTCTCTCCCCAGGGGTAGCAGCTCCTCTCTCCCCAGGGGTATCAGCTCCTCTCTCCCCAGGGGTAACAGCTCCTCTCTCCCCAAGGGTAGCAGCTCCTCTCTCCCCAAGGGTAACAGCTCCTCTCTCCCCAGTGGTAGCATCTCTCTCCCCTAGGATTTGGAGACATCGGTGGCTTTGCCCACAGCCAGTAGGAGGGTCCGGGAAGGAATTTCAACAGCTAAACCATGAATACATCACCAGTGTATTGCCAAAAACCACTCAAGTACTTCAAACATAGACTCTGACCTGTCCAATGAGCCAAACTGATTAAAGAGTCCCACAGTACCTAAACACCCTCTCTCTCTCTCTCTCTCTCTCTCTCTCTCTCTCTCTCTCTCTCTCTCTCTCTCTCTCTCTCTCTGTTTTTGTTCTCCCCTCCTCTGTCTCTCTCCATCACTGTCTCTATGTCTTGTGTCTCTCTCCATCATATCATATTCTTATGTTGCTGTCTCTGTGTCTTGTCTGGTGTCTCTCTCTCTCTCTCCATCACTTTCTCTGTGTTGTCTATTGATGTCTCTCATCTTGTCTGGTGTCTCTCTCCATCACCAGAAATATTGGTGAGGGTTAGGCCTACTCCAATACAACATTGAAAACATGAAAACACAACTGCATAATACCATTAAATACAGTTGGAATATAGTTACAACACTCCAACTGTTTCCATCAAACAGAAAAACAACAAGAAAGCTGGATAAACACATTTAGATTTCTACATACTGCACTTTGCTTTTGCATGATCCATACAGCTGTTTAAGGTCATACAAAGGCAGAGTGCAGTATCAGCATTCAAGGGGTCATAGGTCAGATCAGTGGTCATGGTTGATATGATTGGACAAATAACAAACGTTAAAGCCATTTTTCTCAGATTCACTGTTTGCGTAGACTGCTCTTTGCCTTTGTAGGGCAGTAGTTCAGGTGGCTTCCCTTGCCCTTAGTCTGCCTCCTGTCCCTCCTATCGCCATGGAGACACCTTCCTGAAAACAATGACTCCATAGTTTTCTGAAACCTGTTCTGCCACACATCCATAACTTGTTTCCTGCTTGTAGCAGGCCACGTTCACAGGAATCCTTTTCTCTAGCAATGAGTCATATGATTTCATGAGAATATTTTTCTGGAGTGAGAGTGTAATGCAAGTCAAGGCGTCCTTGGATGAATGTCAACAAGATTTATAACCAGCATTGTTAAATTAACTGTTGTAATAAATAAATAAAATATTTGTAAATGTATTGTCACAGACACCGGATAGATGCAGTGAAATGTGTTGTTTTACAGGGTCATAGTAGTACGGCGCCCCCTGGAGCAAATCAGGTGTAAGTGTCTTGCTTAAGGATACAGACAGATTTTTACCTTGACGGCTCAGGTATTCGAACCAGCAACCTTTCAGTTACTGTCCCCACTAGGTAATCTTACCATACCAGTTCACGCCCTCAAAACCCTAGTCTCCATCGACCTTCCGTTAAAACTAGTCTCCTTCTACCCTCCTTTAACCATACTCTCCATCTACCTTCCGTTAAAACTAGTATCCTTCTACCCTCCTTTAACCCTGGTCTCCATCTACCTTCTGTTAAAACTAGTATCCTTCTACCCTCCTTTAACCCTGGTCTCCATCTACCTTCTGTTAAAACTAGTCTCCTTCTACCCTCCTTTAACCATACTCTCCATCTACCTTCTGTTAAAACTAGTCTCCTTCAACCCTCCTTTAACCCTACTCTCCATCTACCTTCCGTTAAAACTAGTCTCCTTCTACCCTCCTTTAACCCTGGTCTCCATCTGTCGTCCTTTAAGCCTATTCTATCCCTTCTAACATAGACCTTGTTTTTTCCCTAGTGGTCTTTAGAAACCTGCATAGCAACCACATCTCAGCAGTAATGTGCTCTGCTGGACAAAACCTTTTGTTATACTGTTTGTTTCAGTCTATCATCAACATTCCTAGTGGTCGAGGGAAAGTAATAATCATTGTATTCAGTTCTAACTATGAATTCCAATAGACAGTGATTTGATGTTCCAGGCTCTCAAACAAAGGGAAAGAGGACCCACTCAAGACTGACTTCACTATCGATCTGAAGCATGAGGTAAGCTTTGTATCCAACTGCTTTATAGCTATTAGTTCTGATGGTTCTGATGGAAATGTGTATTAAGAGTCATTTAAATGACTTGTTTTTAACGTTTTGAAATATCTGCTACAGTCATGACGGTATGGAGAAAAGCAGATGTTTTTATTGGATGGTAATTTGTGTCACTGACACGGCACTTTCTCCATCTGGTATTATCCTTCTCTGCTGTCCCCTGTCCTTTCCTGCTCTTGTTGACATGTGAGCCTAAAGGCTGACATCGCCTTACGCCTAGTAGGTGCTAATCAAGTAGAATTTCAATATAACCTGGTGTCACAAACTCATTTCCACCGACAATAGCCCAATAGAAGCATATCTCCCTCCTCCTAAAGCCCTATTGGCTGTCACATTGTTGTCTGAGGGACATTCCGTCACTGTGACTCCGCCTTCTCTTTCTTTTCTGCTTTTTAATCTCAGAGTGTCTTCAGTCCTTCATTCAGGGGAGAAATAGAATAGCACTGAATCCCTCCATCTCTCTCTCTCTCTCTCTCTCTCTCTCTCTCTCTCTCTCTCTCTCTCTCCCTCCCTCTCTCTCTCTCTCTCTCTCTCTCTCTCTCTCTCTCTCTCTCTCTCTCCTCCTCTCTCTCTCTCTCTCTCTCTCTCTCTCTCTCTCTCTCTCTCCTCTCTCTCTCTCTCTCTCTCTCGTCTCTCTCTCTCTCTCTCTCTCTCTCTCTCTCTCTCCCCCTCCCCTCTCTCTCTCTCTCTCTCTCTCTCTCTCTCCTCCTCTCTCTCTCTCTCTCCTCTCCCCCTCTCCTCTCTCTCTCTCTCTCTCTCTCTCTCTCGCTCCCTCCCCTCCCCACCCCCCTCCTCTCTCTCTCTCTCTCTCTCTCTCTCCTCTCTCTCTCTCTCTCTCTCAATTCAATTCAATTTCAATTCAATTCAATGTAAGGTCTTTATTGGCATGGAAACGTATGTTAACGTTGCCAAAGCAAGTGAGTAGATAGTAAACAGTAAATATTAACAGTAAACATTACACTCAGAAGTTCCAAAAGAATAAAGACATTTCAAATGTCATATTATGTATATATACAGTATTGTAACAATGTGCAAATAGTTAAAGTACAAATGGGAAAATAAATAAACATAAATATGGGTTTTATTTACAATGGTGTTTGTTCTTCACTGGTTGCCCTTTTCTTGTGGCAACAGGTCACAAATCTTGCAGCTGTGATGGCACACTGTGGTTTTTCACCCAGTAGATAAGGGAGTTTATCAAAATTGGGTTTGTTTTCGAATTCTTTGTGGATCTCTGTAATCTGAGGGAAATATGTGTCTCTAATATGGTCATATATTTGGCAGGAGGTTAGGAAGTGCAGCTCAGTTTCCACCTCATTTTGTGGGCAGTGTGCACATAGCCTGTCTTCTCTTGAGAGCCAGGTCTGCCTACGGCCGTAGGACAGTGTCCTGGTAAGAAAACAACAATGTTTAATTTCAAAAGCAGCAATTAGTAACATCACACAATTTCATTTTTTTAAACATTTTTTACATTTTAGCAGACGCTCTTATCCAGAGCGACTTACAGTTAGTGAATAAATTTTTTATTCTTTTATACTGGCCTCCCGTGGGAATCGAACCCACAACCCTGGCGTTGCAAACGCCATGCTCTATCAACTGAGCTACATCCCTGCCGGCCATTCCCTCCCCTACCCTGGGCCAATTGTGCACCGCCCATGAGTCTCCCGGTCGCGGCCAGCTGCGACAGAGCCTGGATTCGAACCAGGATCTCTAGTGGCACAGTTAGCACTGCGCAGCAGTACCTTAGACCACTGCGCCACTCAGGAGACTAGCTTCATCACAAGCTTAGCTAACGTTGGTTAAATAAAGTGCAGCAAAGCACAGTACAGTACAACTTTATTAGTCCATGTTACAGGGAACAAAGGTAATTTGTCTTTCTGAAGGGGTTGGTCACAGATCTGCCAGTTCAGATCAAATCCCACGTTTTGTTGCCTGGCTCAGGACTCAAACCAGTGACCTTTCCGTTACTGGAGTATTTCTCTAACTTCCACCAATTTCCTACTGGTAGATTTTGTACATGATCTGTCAATCCTGAGAGCAACGCTCTCTCTCCTCCTCTTCCCCCATCTCTCTTTGCTGGGGTGAAGTTTCCCCTAGATACAGATCTAGGATCAGCTTCCCCTCCCCCAAACCTAACAAGGATCATTAGTGGGAGGAATTTAAACCTGATCCAAAGCCAGTGTCTATTTTGGAAACTTGTCCCCTCCCCCACAACTCTACATGTGGATGCAGCTTCCTCCATCTCACCATGTTCACAAAGAAAACGGCAGTCTTCTTGATCAGGGGCGGGGCACGCGTAAACAAGATGGCGTATTGAATAGAAATCGGTACAAAACACCTCAAGATAAAAACATAATATTCAAAATCAGTAAGTTAGACTAAATATTAGCATTTCATATATTCGCAGTTAATATAATTCAATCTGGATAATAACAGAAATAAGATCATAAGGCTAGAGAAATATATCGACAAATATTACTACAACAAGCAACACCCAAACATGACTGAAGACAAGCGTGGAGAGCCGATCCCCAAAAGGAAACGCGATTCATCGACAGATACAGATGATATATGCTTTTCACCACTGGGTATGGTAAGTGTGGAAAGCGACTTGTTGAAGTCGATAAATGACAAATTGGGCATATTAGAATTGGTTAGTAAAGACGTAAAAGAGTTGAAAGCGAGTCTTCAAATGAGTGACGAAAAAGCTTTGGTAATGGAGAAAGAAACCAAATAAATAAAAGTGACAGTCTCTAAAATGGAAACGGACGTTAGGGAATTAAAAAAGGAGAACAATCTTCTGAGAGAAGCCTTACTAGACATCCAAACTAGATCGATGAGGGAAAATCTAGTACTTACGGGTATTCAGGAAAAGGAGGGAGAAATAACAGAGAATATTATGAATGACTTCCTGCATACAGCGCTACAAATCCCACTCGAGGCTGTCGATAAAATCCAACTCGAACGTGTACATCGTTTCGGAAAAAGAGGACAGAAATATGAGCGCCCAATTGTTGCCAAATTTGCTTTTTTTAAGGACAAAGCTATGGTGAAAAGCCTGGGAAAAAGACTTGCTGGCACGAAAATAGGCAAGAATGATCAGTTCCCGAAGGAGATTGTAGAAAGGCGCAAAGTTCTGTATCCAATCTTCAAGGAAAACAGATTAAAAGGGAAACGTGTTGCACTAGTGGTGGATAAATTATATATTGACAACCAAATGTTCAGAGACACAAAGACTACTCCATGGCTATTCTAAAAGTTGTAATAGAGGAGTCAAATATTGGAGCACCTGATACTAGCAATGATAGGGATTGTAATATTAAATAATATTTATAGTAAGTATAGTATTTTATAAATGGATAAAACGATATAACAAGCAGAATAATACATCTTTATATACAAATAATTAGAACATGGATTTTTTGGCGGGAGGTTGTTGTTTTGGCGGATGGTTGTTGTGGTTGGTCCTGTGTTCTCTCTGGCGTCCTTTCCCCCTTGCAGCAGATGTGGATGCGGGTGCGTTTGCACGCTCGGCCCATTTCTTCCGCAGTCAACCATGTGGTGTGCATTTTTGTGTTTGAATAGGTGCGGCGTTAAGTGAGTGAGAGGGGAAATGGTTGCATATCCCAGAAACGACCGGGGGTCTATGAACAGGGGTAGTGAGAGAGAGAGCTTTCAATTTTGTGTAGATCAGGGATATACATTTTTAAATATAGTATACATCTAATCTAATTATTCATTGTCCTATCATGATGGAAAGATCCCTAACCCTATAACCTGGACACCCACCTGAGCGACCCATACACCAAAGAGAAGTTCCCATCTATTTTATGGACCTGCTGTGAATATGCAGCCTAAGCAGAGAAATAAATACGGTCAGAGACCTACTTGAGCAGCACCGTCCCCTCAAGATTCTGAGCCTGCCTGGCAGGGTTGGTCCTACAAAGCCAGAGCCCCCTGATGGGAGAGCATAATATACAAGGAAATTCTCAAAGCTGCTAATGAGAACCTTGACGACCTTTTACCTAGCCGGTGGGGATTCCGGTGGGGTACGCCCACCCAGGTAGTGGCAGTGCTGGCAACACTGGCTGCAGTAACCCATGGGGAGGGGGTCACACTCGGACAATCAGAGAGGGGGTTTATCATTGTGGCCCAGGTGGCACAAAATAATCAAAGGTCTGACCGCATGGAGATGCTTGGGAAAATGGTTACAACAGGGGATCAGAGTGTTTGTGTCTCAGGTGAAGAGGGTGGATCTGATCTCCATCACCTAGGACTTGACATAGATTAAGTAGATTAATCAAATCTCACATTGTTATCAATTTCTGCTCAATCTGCATGCTTTCTCAATCAGCTTTAACTGTATGTGCACTCGTAGATCAAGTTATTTCTCGAGTTGGGCTCTGGGATATAACAGCCGTTGAGTATCGGATTTTATGGTGGATTGTGGAGGAGGGGGGTTGAGTGTGTTGGAGTATGTGAGTATGTGCGTGTGTGCTTGTCTGGCATCTGTTGTGGGGGGGGGGGGGGTGTTGGGTGGGGGGGGGTATGGGATGGACCGCGGGAATTATTTGCTAGGATAATAATTGCTTGTCAATGAATTAAATGTAATACAATGGCAATCCTGGTTATATGTTAGAATCCTATGCGTGAACTGCCGACATTATTACGCATATTAATTGATAATGATGAAAAATAGGATATGCATAATTAAAAAATAATAATAGTTATATAGATATATATATATAGAGGTGAAAGCATTGGAAATGCTTTTGGCGGTTAACCTGCTTCTGTTTTGTGGGTGGCACTGTGTGCTGTTTTCGATGGATGGGTCCTGGCCTCTCGGGGCCTTAGGGATACGGAGGGACGTGGGTGGGATGCTGATCACTGGGATGACGGCTCAACTTGGGATGGGGAGGGGCTTTAGCGGGGGAATTAGTGGAGAACAATTGAAGGGTTACTCCGTAGCAATGCAAATATCACGGTACAGCTATATGGACACTCAATCATTACGCTATTTTTTATTGGTAAATTTACAAACATATATAATGATAAATAGACTTGAAACTTGTATCTCATTATGGTGTATGGTGAAATAAGTATAGCCAGTTATAATTGTAATGGCTTAGCTGATAATAACAAAAGAAGAACAATATTTACATGGCTCAAAGAGAAGGAATATAATATCTATTGTATACAGGAAACTCATTCAACAATTCGAGATGAAGTAGCGTGGAAAAAAGAATGGGGGGGGGGGGAATATACTTCTCCCATGGGCAAAGAAATTCAAAAGGGGTGATGATATTAATTAATAGTAATTTCGATCCGAATGTGCAAATTGTCCAAATAGATACGCAAGGTAGATGGATTATTTTAAATATGGTATTGGACCATAAACAGATATGGCTCATTAACCTTTACGGACCAAATAATGATGATCCACAATTCTTTGACAATATATATAATAAATTATCAAGCCTGCAAGCAACTCAAGACAATATTATTATGGTGGGGGATTATAATACTGTTTTAAATAGCTCAATGGACCGAAAAGGAAATCACACCACAAACAATCACCCACATGCTCTTAAGGAAATTGTGAATGTCATGGATACATTAGAACTAGTAGATATATGGAGGCTTAAATATGCTGATCTAGTGAGATATACATGGCGGAGACTGAATCAAGCTAGTCGTCTTGACTTCTTTCTTATCTCATTCTCGTTGGCACCAAAAGTAAAAAAAGTGTTGATAGGGGACAGAATGCGGTCGGACCATCATATAATAGGCATATACATTACTCTGACTGAATTTCCACGTGGGCGAGGATATTGAAAATTTAATCAAAGCCTATTAGATGATAATTTATTTATAATTAGAACAAAGGAATTTATAACTGACTTTTTCCAACATAACATAGGTACAGCAAATCCCCTTATTGTATGGGACACCTTTAAATGTGCCTTTAGAGGCCATGCAATTCAGTACTCATCTCGAAAACAAAAGCAATTTAGGTCAAAAGAGTTTATACTAAGAAAGGAAATAGAAAGTCTAACAGAACAGATAGATGGCAATAAAAACTGTAACATAGAGGCTCAGAATAAATTAGAGGAAAAACAAAAAGAAATGGAAAAACTTATTCAAGAAAGATCAAGTGTAATATATTATATATTTTTATAAGCAAACTGGATGGAATATGGGAAAAAATGCACAAAATTATTTTTTAATCTTCAACATAGGAATGCTACCAAAAAGAACTTAATGAAACTGGTTACAATTGACGGAGTCACCCATAATTCACCTAATGATATTTTGAAGGAAGAAACAAAGTATTTTAAGCATATGTTTTCTTTTCAGTCGCCTCCATCTCCTCTAACTGAAGCTAATTGTAGAGATTTTTTTTCTATTGATAATGTCAAATTAACAGCCACACAGAAAGACTCATGTGAAGGTGAAATTACAGAGGAGGAACTTCTGGATGCAATTAAAGACTTTAAGTCCGGGAAAACTCCAGGGTTGGATGGCATACCAATCGAGGTATACCAAACCTTTTTTGATATACTAAGAGGACCGTTATTAGCATGTTTTAACCACTCCTATGTAAATGGTAGATTATCTGACACTCAAGAAGAAGGTCTGATGTCATTATTACTGAAACAGGATACAAGTAGAAAATATAAAGATCCAGTCCATTTACAAAATTGGAGGCCACTTACACTTCAGTGTTGTGATGCAAAAATCCTAGCAAAATGTATAGCGCATAGAATTAAAAAGGTATTGTCGGATATTATTCATTCTAATCAGACAGGTTTTTTACATGGAAGATACATTGGAGATCATATAAGGCAAGTATTGGAAACAATAGAACACTATGAAAAATATGGGAAACCAGGCCTGCTATTCATAGCAGACTTCGAAAAGGCATTTGATAAAGTTCGACTGGAATTTATATATAAATGCCTGGAGCATTTCAATTTTGGAGAATCTCTTATAAAATGGGTCAAAATCATGTATAGTAACCCTAGGTGTAAAATAGTAAATAATGGCTATTTCTCAGAAAGTTTTAAACTGTCAAGAGGAGTGAAACAAGGTTGTCCACTATCGGCATATCTATTTATTGTGGCCATCGAGATGTTAGCTATTAAAATCAGATCCAATAATAATATCAGAGGATTAGAAATACAGGGCTTAAAAACAAAGGTGTCATTGTACGCAGATGATTCATGTTTTCTTTTAGATCCACAACTAGAATCCCTCCACAGCCTCATAGAGGATCTAGATACATTTTCTAACCTCTCTGGATTAAAACCAAATTATGACAAATGTACTATATTACGTATTGGATCACTAAAAAATACAATGTTTACATTACCATGTAGTTTACCAATAAAATGGTCTGATGGTGATGTAGATATACTCGGAATACATATCCCAAAGGAAATAAATGATCTCACTTCAATAAATTGTAATAGAAAGTTAGCAAAAATAGATAAGATCTTACTACCATGGAAAGGAAAATACCTGTCAATTTGTGGAAAAATCACCCTGATTAACTCTTTAGTATTATCCCAGTTTACCTATTTGCTTATGGTCTTGCCTACGCCTAGCAAACAGTTTTTTAAATTATATGAGAAAAAAATATTCAATTTTATTTGGAACGGCAAGCCAGACAAAATTAAAATATCATATTTATATAATGAATATGAATTCGGAGGACAGAAATGATTAAATATTAAAGCATTAGACCTATCACTAAAATCTTCAGTCATCCAAAAGTTATACTTAAATCCGAACTGGTTCTCAAGCAAATTAGTAAGATTGTCTCACCCACTGTTCAAGAAAGGCCTTTTTCCCTTTATTCAGATTACAACCTCTCACTTTCAGTTATTTGAAAAGGAAATGTATCTCCCAAATGTCACTATTTCTAAAACAAGCCATAGAAAGTTCGTTGCAATTTCAATTTAATCCTCCAGAAACGACAGAACAAATAATGCAACAAATATTGTGGTTAAATTCAAATATACTAATTGACAAAAAACCTTTATTTTTTGACAGAATGTTTAAAAAAGGTATAATCTTCGTAAATGATATCATCGGTAGGACTGGTGGAGTTATGTCGCACATGCAGCTAACAAAAACATATGGAAATGTCTGCTCTACCCAGAATTACAACCAAATAATTGCAGCCTTACCGCAAAAGTGGAAGAGGAAAGTTGAAGGGGGAGAAAGTAAGGAACTTGTCTGTCGGCCTTGCATTAAAGAACATAATTGGTTAAGGAAAACTGTGATAAATAAAAAAGTATATCAGTTTCACTTAAGGACCAAAGGATTGACAGCCGTCCCATATAGATTGCAAAATAGTTGGGAAGAGATCTTTGACGTACCGATCCCATGGCATAGTGTTTATGAACTGACACGCAAAACGACACCGGATTAAAAAATTAGAATCTTTCAATTTAAATTATTATATAAAATTCTTGCTACCAATAGAATGTTATTTATATGGGGGATACAATCTTCCCAGCTCTGCAGATTTTGCTGTGAAGAGATAGAATCATTAGATCATTTGTTTTGGTTCTGTCCATTTGTAGCTTGTTTTTGGACACAGGTCCAGGAATGGCTAAAGGATTGCAATATTTACCTGGAACTAACCTTGCAGATAGCATTACTGGGTGATCTGAAAAGTCATAGTCAATCAATCAATAATATAATAATACTTTTAGCAAAAATGTTTATTTTTAATTCACAATCTGTAGAAGCAATGAGAATAGAAAGGTTCAGAACTTTTGTAAAACATCACAGTACGGTTGAAATATATATGGCAAATAGAAATCCTATATGGATGGTGTTAAGAGATAGATGGGAGGTATTGAATAGAGTTGAAGGATGGGACTAATAACAAATAATAACAAAGATAGCTAATAATGTAAGAATACTGTGTCCATAATAAGTATATGGGTTGTATGTTGGGAGCTTTTGGGAAAGAGCACAGTTAGAAAGATATGGCATTTAGAAGCAAACCGGATGGACATCATGAAAATGATCGGAGAGGTTGAGAGTAGAAGAAGTTCAGGAGCAAAAAAATAAATAAATAAATATATATATAGATATAGATATAGAATTATTGTAAAATTAACTCTGTCCATAAGGTGTAGATAGTAAGTATAGACCGGAAGTAGAGGCCTGGGCGTTGTTGTTCACTTATTTACTCCAAGTATGGAAAGGATGGTGGGGTTGAAAAGTAATAAAGGGGAATATATGTATAAAAAATAAAAATCAACATGGGGGATTGGAAGTGATGCAGACAATTACATTGATAGAAGATACAATCTATCTTCAATATTAAGCTGATCCATCCCCCCGGAAAAAAAAAAAAAAGAAAAAAAGAAAAAAAAGAAAAGAAAAAGAAAACGGCAGTGTATTTCAGCTGTAAGTATTTTGAAGTTATTAGCTATATTATTTGAATTGAATCGACCTAGCTTCATTATTATTCAACAATAACTGGGCCAATGTAGCCGTAGCAGCAGTGGTGGTTCTAGAACATTCCCAGTGGGAGGGGCCAGGCTGGGGCCAGTTGTACTGTTAGAGGGGCCAGTTACATCACACATTATTGTTGTCATGTCGTTTTCTTCATTGCATTGCAGACATTAATAGACAAATGACCATGTATATAATCATTCAACTATTTATTATTTGCATTTACATTTTGACATTTGCATTACATATTCACTATGAGTTACATCAACTGTATTCTACGTTTTTTGTGGTTTCTTACAAAAAGATCCGCAAATTCATCTAGATTCAAGGCCTTTACCCTCCTTGACTCAAACCTTAATACACCTAAATTGCTTAATCTCTCATCTGACATTGTGGACCTAAGATACGTTTTCACCAGCTTTAGTGCAGAAAAACTCTGTTCACAAGAAGCGGTACTAACAGGGATTGAAACAGCTATTCTGCACAGTTTAAAGAGCTGAAAGAAAACTTCTTTATAAGGCTGAATGAATAATGCTATCTCTACTACACTGGAGGGTCTCTGCATGCCACTCTGGATTTTCCTTTGTCAAATTCTTCTGAACTGATGTAGTTCATGCCCCAAGTCCTCAATATTTGATTCATACATTCTAGCAAATGGAAACAGGGACTTCTCTTTGAGAAATGCATCACTTTTGGGGTTTAGAGTTTGGACGCCATTCATTATGTCACAGTTTCTGCTAGAGAATCGTCTGTTGAGCTCGTTGAGCATCTGATCTAAGACAGGGTAGAAAAAGGTTGTACGAAAACTGTCTTTATCTATTTCTGAATCTGACCTCTGACCTACTGTACTGAGTACACAGTCTCCATTAAATTGAGAGCTTAGCTTTTTTGGTGGTTTTGCAGGGGGCTGTATTGCAGTATCACATTGCTCAGCTGTGTTCAACACTTCATTCCATAGGTCATCAGAAAATGACTCATCCCTGTAGTCATTCAAAGTTTGAACTAAGGCTTCAACTAAATCAACAGCCTTTGACAGGTCAAGTGATGAAGACTGTAGCATCTCTGATAGAAATGTTGCTTCTCCAAAAACTTTATGGAGTGGAACAAGGAACACAATGAATTGTAGATCTATCTGTGCAAGCAGACCTCGTGCCTCAACAGATCTGTCACCGTTGTGTTCTTGGACTATGTCTTGCAGGACTCGCTTAACGGCAGGCAATCTATCCATAATAGTATGTAGAGCCATATATCGACATGCCCAGCGAGTGTCACTTAGTCTCTGAAGCACTCTAGGTGCACCTGGGTACATCTCCCCAGATGTGAAGACATTCAGTCTTTCTAGTAAGGAGAAGAACTGTCCTACCTCAGGGACAGCTTTGACTGTATCCACTAAAACTAAGTTTAGACAGTGTGCACTGCAGTGGATGTAAAAGGCTTTGCTTGTTCTTTAATGCGTTGCCTGGACCCCTGAATGCTTGCCACTCATAACTGAAGCACCGTCATATGCTTGGCCTACTAGGTTGTTTTTGTATTCAAGACCATGACTTTCTAATATGTGTATGATGTTGTCAGTAAGCCCTGCTGCATCTAGTGGATCAGCCGATTCAAAGTGGAGACAGCTCTCATGGACAGCTCCACTGAAATAGTACCTGAGTACTGGAGATATCTGATCCTTTTGTTTTAACATCTTTTGTTTTCCGTCTGCCATTATGCTGAAGACCTCACTGTCTTTCACTTCTTCTATCATCTCTGTTGGAACCATGTCTGCCAAACAACTCAGAACCTCATTCTGAATCCCTTTGCTTGTGTATTTTACATTATGAATGGAAGTCAACATTTTTTCCACAGTTGTGTCATGCTTAGCTATTGTTTCTAGGATTGCCATGAAGTTCCCTTTATTATCAGACTCTGCAGACTCATCGTGTCCTCTTTGTGCATGTCACGATCGTCGAAGGAGGAGGACCAAGGCGCAGCGTGATATTCGTACATCTTATTTTATTAAGTGCACAACACAATAAACAAAACAACAAACGATAACGTGACACAACCAACACGGAACAAGATCCCACAACTACTGTGGGAAAACAGCCTGTCTAAATGTGGTTCCCAATCAGAGACAACCAGCAACAGCTGACACTCATTGCCTATGATTGAGAACCACTCTGGCCAACATAGAAATGAAACAACTAGAAACTACAACACAGAACACAAACACATAGAATCTACACACCCTGGCTCAACATATAGAGTCCCCAGAGCCAGGGTGTGACAGCACCCCCCCCCCCCCCCCCCAAAGTCACGGA
>NW_028163932.1:32500-38044 GCF_964263955.1 Coregonus lavaretus | reverse complement strand
TCAAAATCGGATTGGGTTGGTGGTCAGACACCCCCATATGGAAATCATCCGGTTGACATAGGAGAACCAGGGACCGACTCCTGGCTCCCGGAGGCCGATTTGATGCCACTTTTCTCGGATTGGGTTGGTGGTCAGACACCCCCATATGGAAACCATCCGGTTGACACTATGAGAACCAGGGACCGACTCCTGGCTCCCGGAAGGCCGATTTTGATGCACTTTTCTCGGATTGGGTTGGTGGTCAGACACCCCCATATGGAAATCATCCGGTTGACACTATGAGAACCAGGGACCGACTCCTGGCTCACGGAGGCCGATTTTGATGCACTTTTCTCGGATTGGGTTGGTGGTCAGACACCCCCATATGGAAATCATCCGGTTGACACTATGAGAACCAGGGACCGACTCCTGGCTCCCGGAAGGCCGATTTTGATGCACTTTTCTCGGATTGGGTTGGTGGTCAGACACCCCCATATGGAAATCATCCGGTTGACATTAGGAGAACCAGGGACCGACTCCTGGCTCCCGGAAGGCCGATTTTGATGCACTTTTCTCGGATTGGGTTGGTGGTCAGACACCCCCATATGGAAATCATCCGGTTGACACTATGAGAACCAGGGACCGACTCCTGGCTCACGGAGGCCGATTTTGATGCACTTTTCTCGGATTGGGTTGGTGGTCAGACACCCCCATATGGAAATCATCCGGTTGACACTATGAGAACCAGGACCGACTCCTGGCTCCCGGAAGGCCGATTTTGATGCACTTTTCTCGGATTGGGTTGGTGGTCAGACACCCCCATATGGAAATCATCCGGTTGACATTAGGAGAACCAGGGACCGACTCCTGGCTCCCGGAAGGCCGATTTTGATGCACTTTTCTCGGATTGGGTTGGTGGTCAGACACCCCCATATGGAAATCATCCGGTTGACACTATGAGAACCAGGGACCGACTCCTGGCTCACGGAGGCCGATTTTGATGCACTTTTCTCGGATTGGGTGGTGGTCAGACACCCCCATATGGTAAACCGCCGGCGGACACTAGGAGAACCAGGGGAGGCTCTTACCTCACACATGGGGGTTTTGGGTGCCCTTGGCCGGCTTGGGGGTGACCCCAAGAGGGGGTCCAAGACCCCACACCCGGATCCATCCACAGGGGGCGCCACATGTCATTTTAAGCCTGATTTCACTAGGGAACCAGGGATGATCTTAACTCACAAATGGGGGTTTTGGGTGCCCATGGCTGGCTTGGGGGTGACCCCAAGAGGGGGTCCAAGACCCCACAGCCGGATCCATCCACAGGGGGGCGCCACAGAGGTCATTTTAGGCCTGATTTCACTAGGGGAACCAGGGGATGATCTTAACTCACAAATGGGGATTTGGCTGCCCATGGCTTGGGGGAGACCCCAAGAGGGGTCCAAGCACCCCCACCCGGATCCATCCACAGGGGGGCGCCACATGTCACTTTAGGCCTGATTTCACTATGGGACACAGGGGAGGCTGTTCACTCACACATGGGGGTTTTGGGTGCCCATGCCGGCTTGGGGGTGACCCCAAGAGGGGGTACAAGACCCCACAGCCGGATCCATCCACAGGGGGGCGCCACATGTCATTTTAAGCCTGATTTCACTATGGGGACCCAGGGGAGGCTGTTCACTCACACATGGGGGTTTTGGGTGCCCATGGTCGGCATGGCTGGCTTGGAGGAGACCCCAAGAAGGGGTCCAAGCACCCCCATCCAGATCCATCCACAGGGGGGCGCCACAGGTCACTTTAGGCCGGATTTCACTATGGGGACCCAGGGGAGGCTGTTCACTCACACATGGGGGTTTTGGGTGCCCATGGTCGGCATGGCCAGCTTGGGGGAGACCCCAAGAAGGGGTCCAAGCACCCACAGCCGAATCCATCCACAGGGGGGCGCCACAGGTCACTTTAGGCCGGATTTCACTATGGGGACCCAGGGGAGGCTGTTCACTCACACATGGGGGTTTGGGTGCCCATGGTCGGCATGGCCAGCTTGGGGGAGACCCCAAGAAGGGGTCCAAGCACCCACAGCCGAATCCATCCACAGGGGGGCGCCACAGGTCACTTTAGGCCGGATTTCACTATGGGTACACTGGGGAGGCTGTTCACTCACACATGGGGGTTTTGGGTGCCCATGGTCGGCATGGCTGGCTTGGAGGAGACCCCAAGAAGGGGTCCAAGCACCCCCACCAAGATCCATCCACAGGGGGGCGCCACAGGTCACTTTAAGCCTGATTTCACTATGGGTACACTGGGGAGGCTGTTCACTCACACATGGGGGTTTTGGGTGCCCATGGTCGGCATGGCTGGCTTGGAGGAGACCCCAAGAAGGGGTCCAAGCACCCCCACCAAGATCCATCCACAGGGGGGCGCCACAGGTCACTTTAAGCCTGATTTCACTATGGGTACACTGGGGAGGCTGTTCACTCACACATGGGGGTTTTGGGTGCCCATGGTCGGCATGGCTGGCTTGGAGGAGACCCCAAGAAGGGGTCCAAGCACCCCCACCAAGATCCATCCACAGGGGGGCGCCACAGGTCACTTTAAGCCTGATTTCACTATGGGTACACTGGGGAGGCTGTTCACTCACACATGGGGGTTTTGGGTGCCCATGGTCGGCATGGCTGGCTTGGAGGAGACCCCAAGAAGGGGTCCAAGCACCCCCACCAAGATCCATCCACAGGGGGGCGCCACAGGTCACTTTAAGCCTGATTTCACTATGGGTACACTGGGGAGGCTGTTCACTCACACATGGGGGTTTTGGGTGCCCATGGTCGGCATGGCTGGCTTGGAGGAGACCCCAAGAAGGGGTCCAAGCACCCCCACCAAGATCCATCCACAGGGGGGCGCCACAGGTCATTTTCACTAGGAGAACCAGGGGAGGGCTCCTGACTCACACATGGCATTCTGGGTGCCCATGGCTGGGATGGGTGAGACAGAGTCCAGCCCTCCACACACAAAAGTGACCCAGCAGGCCAGAAGAAAGGGGAGAGAGAGAGAGAGAGAACAAATAATACATGGGCACAGAGCAGCCAGCCTCCATTGGAGCTGCCTGCACAGTGCTGCCCTCCTGTGGGAAAGGTTCACACACACACTCACTCACTCACTCACACAGACACACACAGACAAACCTATTCACTTGGGCCTTCTCCCTCATGCCCTGCTGACATCCATGCAGGCCCACATTGACCTTTGTGACCTCTGGAGCTCCATGCACTTGTTCTAAACTCCCTGCCTAGTAAAGGGCATCTCCCATGGGCATGAGAGTACAGCTCACTCCCCTGGAGCACCATGCCTCTTTTTAATCACTCTCTCCCTATTAAAACCCTCTCTCCCATGGGCTTGAGAGTACAGCTTACTCCCTTGACCTCCAGAGGTATAGGAGGCCAAAAAAAAAGGGGGACAGAGCAGACAGCCCCCAAAGGGGATGCCTGCTCTGCCCCCCTATGAGACAGGTTCACTCACTCACACAGACACACCTATTCACTTGGGCCTTCTCCCTCATGCCCTGCTGACATCCATGCAGGCCCACATTGACCTTTGTGACCTCTGGAGCTCCATGCCTCTTTTTAAACTCTCTCTTCCCATTAAAAGCCTCTCTCACATGGGCTTGAGAGTACAGCTTACTCCCTTGACCTCCAGAGGTATAGGAGGCCAAAAAAAAAGGGGGACAGAGCAGACAGCCCCAAAGGGGATGCCTGCTCTGCCCCCCTATGAGACAGGTTCACTCACTCACACAGACACACCTATTCACTTGGGCCTTCTCTCTGTGGCCCTGCTGACAGCCATGCAGGCCCACATTGACCTTTGTGACCTCTGGAGCTCATTGCCTCCATCTCTACACTCCATGCCCAGTGAAACCCTCTCTCACTCGGCCTGAGACTGCAGCTCACTCCCTGGATGGCCTGGGCTCCAGAACCACGACCACCAAGCCCACACTCCCTGCCCACTCAAACCCTCTCTCACTCGGCCTCAGACTGCAGCTCACTCCCTGGATGGCCTGGGCTCCAGAACCACGACCACCAAGCCACACTCCCTGCCCACTCAAACCCTCTCTCACTCGGCCTCAGACTGCAGCTCACTCCCTGGATGGCCTGGGCTCCAGAACCACGACCACCAAGCCCACACTCCCTGCCCGCTCAAACCATCTCTCACTCGGACTGAGACTGCAGCTCACTGCATGGGCGTCCCCGACCTCCATGCCTCCAGGCCCACACTCCGTGTCCGCTCAAACCATCTCTCACTCGGACTGAGACTGCAGCTCACTGCATGGGCGTCCCCGACCTCCATGCCTCCAGGCCCACACTCCGTGTCCGCTCAAACCATCTCTCACTCGGACTGAGACTGCAGCTCACTGCATGGGCGTCCCCGACCTCCATGCCTCCAGGCCCACACTCTGTGTCCGCTCAAACCATCTCTCACTCGGACTGAGACTGCAGCTCACTGCATGGGCCTCCCCGACCTCCATGCCTCCAGGCCCACACTCCGTGTCCGCTCAAACCATCTCTCACTCGGACTGAGACTGCAGCTCACTGCATGGGCGTCCCCGACCTCCATGCCTCCAGGCCCACACTCCGTGTCCGCTCAAACCATCTCTCACTCGGACTGAGACTGCAGCTCACTGCATGGGCGTCCCCGACCTCCATGCCTCCAGGCCCACACTCTGTGTCCGCTCAAACCATCTCTCACTCGGACTGAGACTGCAGCTCACTGCATGGGCCTCCCCGACCTCCATGCCTCCAGGCCCACACTCCGTGTCCGCTCAAACCATCTCTCACTCGGACTGAGACTGCAGCTCACTGCATGGGCCTCCCCGACCTCCATGCCTCCAGGCCCACACTCCGTGTCCGCTCAAACCATCTCTCACTCGGACTGAGACTGCAGCTCACTGCATGGGCGTCCCCGACCTCCATGCCTCCAGGCCCACACTCTGTGTCCGCTCAAACCATCTCTCACTCGGACTGAGACTGCAGCTCACTGCATGGGCCTCCCCGACCTCCATGCCTCCAGGCCCACACTCCGTGTCCGCTCAAACCATCTCTCACTCGGACTGAGACTGCAGCTCACTGCATGGGCCTCCCCGACCTCCATGCCTCCAGGCCCACACTCCGTGTCCGCTCAAACCATCTCTCACTCGGACTGAGACTGCAGCTCACTGCATGGGCGTCCCCGACCTCCATGCCTCCAGGCCCACACTCTGTGTCCGCTCAAACCATCTCTCACTCGGACTGAGACTGCAGCTCACTGCATGGGCGTCCCCGACCTCCATGCCTCCAGGCCCACACTCCGTGTCCGCTCAAACCATCTCTCACTCGGACTGAGACTGCAGCTCACTCCCTCGACCTCCATGCCTCTCCGACCTCCATGCCTCCAGGCCCACACTCCATGCCCGCTCAAACCATCTCTCACTCGGCCTGAGACTGCAGCTCACTCCCTGGGTGGCCTGGGCTCCAGACCACGACCACCAGGCGAACCGGGGCACCCACTCTTAAGCACCCCTCCCGCGGACACAAAGTAGTC
>NW_028163932.1:17500-22500 GCF_964263955.1 Coregonus lavaretus | reverse complement strand
CAGGAGAACCAGGGGCCGACTCCTGCCTCACGGAAGGCCGATTTTGATGCACTTTTCTCGGATTGGGTTGGTGGTCAGACACCCCAACATGGTTGTCCGCCGGCGGACACCAGGAGAACCAGGGACCGACTCCTGGCTCACGGAAGGCCGATTTGATGCACTTTTTTCGGATTGGGGTGGTGGTCAGACACCCCCATATGGAAATCATCCGGTTGACAACAGGAGAACCAGGGGCCGACTCCTGCCTCACGGAAGGCCGATTTTGATGCACTTTTCTCGGATTGGGTTGGTGGTCAGACACCCCCATATGGAAACCATCCGGTTGACACTATGAGAACCAGGGACCGACTCCTGGCTCCCGGAAGGCCGATTTTGATGCACTTTTCTCGGATTGGGTTGGTGGTCAGACACCCCCATATGGAAACCATCCGGTTGACACTATGAGAACCAGGGACCGACTCCTGGCTCCCGGAAGGCCGATTTTGATGCACTTTTCTCGGATTGGGTTGGTGGTCAGACACCCCCATATGGAAACCATCCGGTTGACACTATGAGAACCAGGGACCGACTCCTGGCTCCCGGAAGGCCGATTTTGATGCACTTTTCTCGGATTGGGTTGGTGGTCAGACACCCCCATATGGAAATCATCCGGTTGACATTAGGAGAACCAGGGACCGACTCCTGGCTCCCGGAAGGCCGATTTTGATGCACTTTTCTCGGATTGGGTTGGTGGTCAGACACCCCCATATGGAAATCATCCGGTTGACATTAGGAGAACCAGGGACCGACTCCTGGCTCCCGGAAGGCCGATTTTGATGCACTTTTCTCGGATTGGGTTGGTGGTCAGACACCCCCATATGGAAACCATCCGGTTGACACTATGAGAACCAGGGACCGACTCCTGGCTCCCGGAAGGCCGATTTTGATGCACTTTTCTCGGATTGGGTTGGTGGTCAGACACCCCCATATGGAAATCATCCGGTTGACATTAGGAGAACCAGGGACCGACTCCTGGCTCCCGGAAGGCCGATTTTGATGCACTTTTCTCGGATTGGGTTGGTGGTCAGACACCCCCATATGGAAATCATCCGGTTGACATTAGGAGAACCAGGGACCGACTCCTGGCTCCCGGAAGGCCGATTTTGATGCACTTTTCTCGGATTGGGTTGGTGGTCAGACACCCCCATATGGAAACCATCCGGTTGACACTATGAGAACCAGGGACCGACTCCTGGCTCCCGGAAGGCCGATTTTGATGCACTTTTCTCGGATTGGGTTGGTGGTCAGACACCCCCTATGGAAATCATCCGGTTGACACTATGAGAACCAGGGACCGACTCCTGGCTCACGGAGGCCGATTTTGATGCACTTTTCTCGGATTGGGTTGGTGGTCAGACACCCCCATATGGAAATCATCCGGTTGACACTATGAGAACCAGGGACCGACTCCTGGCTCCCGGAAGGCCGATTTTGATGCACTTTTCTCGGATTGGGTTGGTGGTCAGACACCCCCATATGGAAATCATCCGGTTGACATTAGGAGAACCAGGGACCGACTCCTGGCTCCCGGAAGGCCGATTTTGATGCACTTTTCTCGGATTGGGTTGGTGGTCAGACACCCCCATATGGAAATCATCCGGTTGACACTATGAGAACCAGGGACCGACTCCTGGCTCACGGAGGCCGATTTTGATGCACTTTTCTCGGATTGGGTTGGTGGTCAGACACCCCCATATGGAAATCATCCGGTTGACACTATGAGAACCAGGGACCGACTCCTGGCTCCCGGAAGGCCGATTTTGATGCACTTTTCTCGGATTGGGTTGGTGGTCAGACACCCCCATATGGAAACCATCCGGTTGACACTATGAGAACCAGGGACCGACTCCTGGCTCCCGGAAGGCCGATTTTGATGCACTTTTCTCGGATTGGGTTGGTGGTCAGACACCCCCATATGGAAATCATCCGGTTGACACTATGAGAACCAGGGACCGACTCCTGGCTCACGGAGGCCGATTTTGATGCACTTTTCTCGGATTGGGGTGGTGGTCAGACACCCCCATATGGTAAACCGCCGGCGGACACTAGGAGAACCAGGGGAGGCTCTTACCTCACACATGGGGGTTTTGGGTGCCCTTGGCCGGCTTGGGGGTGACCCCAAGAGGGGGTCCAAGACCCCACACCCGGATCCATCCACAGGGGGGCGCCACATGTCATTTTAAGCCTGATTTCACTAGGGGAACCAGGGGATGATCTTAACTCACAAATGGGGGTTTTGGGTGCCCATGGCTGGCTTGGGGGTGACCCCAAGAGGGGGTCCAAGACCCCACAGCCGGATCCATCCACAGGGGGGCGCCACAGAGGTCATTTTAGGCCTGATTTCACTAGGGGAACCAGGGGATGATCTTAACTCACAAATGGGGGATTTGGCTGCCCATGGCTTGGGGGAGACCCCAAGAGGGGGTCCAAGCACCCCCACCCGGATCCATCCACAGGGGGGCGCCACATGTCACTTTAGGCCTGATTTCACTATGGGGACACAGGGGAGGCTGTTCACTCACACATGGGGGTTTTGGGTGCCCATGGCCGGCTTGGGGGTGACCCCAAGAGGGGGTACAAGACCCCACAGCCGGATCCATCCACAGGGGGGCGCCACATGTCATTTTAAGCCTGATTTCACTATGGGGACCCAGGGGAGGCTGTTCACTCACACATGGGGGTTTTGGGTGCCCATGGTCGGCATGGCTGGCTTGGAGGAGACCCCAAGAAGGGGTCCAAGCACCCCCATCCAGATCCATCCACAGGGGGGCGCCACAGGTCACTTTAGGCCGGATTTCACTATGGGGACCCAGGGGAGGCTGTTCACTCACACATGGGGGTTTTGGGTGCCCATGGTCGGCATGGCCAGCTTGGGGGAGACCCCAAGAAGGGGTCCAAGCACCCACAGCCGAATCCATCCACAGGGGGGCGCCACAGGTCACTTTAGGCCGGATTTCACTATGGGGACCCAGGGGAGGCTGTTCACTCACACATGGGGGTTTTGGGTGCCCATGGTCGGCATGGCCAGCTTGGGGGAGACCCCAAGAAGGGGTCCAAGCACCCACAGCCGAATCCATCCACAGGGGGGCGCCACAGGTCACTTTAGGCCGGATTTCACTATGGGTACACTGGGGAGGCTGTTCACTCACACATGGGGGTTTTGGGTGCCCATGGTCGGCATGGCTGGCTTGGAGGAGACCCCAAGAAGGGGTCCAAGCACCCCCACCAAGATCCATCCACAGGGGGGCGCCACAGGTCACTTTAAGCCTGATTTCACTATGGGTACACTGGGGAGGCTGTTCACTCACACATGGGGGTTTTGGGTGCCCATGGTCGGCATGGCTGGCTTGGAGGAGACCCCAAGAAGGGGTCCAAGCACCCCCACCAAGATCCATCCACAGGGGGGCGCCACAGGTCACTTTAAGCCTGATTTCACTATGGGTACACTGGGGAGGCTGTTCACTCACACATGGGGGTTTTGGGTGCCCATGGTCGGCATGGCTGGCTTGGAGGAGACCCCAAGAAGGGGTCCAAGCACCCCCACCAAGATCCATCCACAGGGGGGCGCCACAGGTCACTTTAAGCCTGATTTCACTATGGGTACACTGGGGAGGCTGTTCACTCACACATGGGGGTTTTGGGTGCCCATGGTCGGCATGGCTGGCTTGGAGGAGACCCCAAGAAGGGGTCCAAGCACCCCCACCAAGATCCATCCACAGGGGGGCGCCACAGGTCACTTTAAGCCTGATTTCACTATGGGTACACTGGGGAGGCTGTTCACTCACACATGGGGGTTTTGGGTGCCCATGGTCGGCATGGCTGGCTTGGAGGAGACCCCAAGAAGGGGTCCAAGCACCCCCACCAAGATCCATCCACAGGGGGGCGCCACAGGTCATTTTCACTAGGAGAACCAGGGGAGGGCTCCTGACTCACACATGGGCATTCTGGGTGCCCATGGCTGGGATGGGTGAGACAGAGTCCAGCCCTCCACACACAAAAGTGACCCAGCAGGCCAGAAGAAAGGGGAGAGAGAGAGAGAGAGAGAACAAATAATACATGGGCACAGAGCAGCCAGCCTCCATTGGAGCTGCCTGCACAGTGCTGCCCTCCTGTGGGAAAGGTTCACACACACACTCACTCACTCACTCACACAGACACACACAGACAAACCTATTCACTTGGGCCTTCTCCCTCATGCCCTGCTGACATCCATGCAGGCCCACATTGACCTTTGTGACCTCTGGAGCTCCATGCACCTTGTTCTAAACTCCCTGCCTAGTAAAGGGCATCTCCCATGGGCATGAGAGTACAGCTCACTCCCCTGGAGCACCATGCCTCTTTTTAATCACTCTCTCCCTATTAAAACCCTCTCTCCCATGGGCTTGAGAGTACAGCTTACTCCCTTGACCTCCAGAGGTATAGGAGGCCAAAAAAAAAGGGGGACAGAGCAGACAGCCCCCAAAGGGGATGCCTGCTCTGCCCCCCTATGAGACAGGTTCACTCACTCACACAGACACACCTATTCACTTGGGCCTTCTCCCTCATGCCCTGCTGACATCCATGCAGGCCCACATTGACCTTTGTGACCTCTGGAGCTCCATGCCTCTTTTTAAACTCTCTCTTCCCATTAAAAGCCTCTCTCACATGGGCTTGAGAGTACAGCTTACTCCCTTGACCTCCAGAGGTATAGGAGGCCAAAAAAAAAGGGGGACAGAGCAGACAGCCCCCAAAGGGGATGCCTGCTCTGCCCCCCTATGAGACAGGTTCACTCACTCACACAGACACACCTATTCACTTGGGCCTTCTCTCTGTGGCCCTGCTGACAGCCATGCAGGCCCACATTGACCTTTGTGACCTCTGGAGCTCATTGCCTCCATCTCTACACTCCATGCCCAGTGAAACCCTCTCTCACTCGGCCTGAGACTGCAGCTCACTCCCTGGATGGCCTGGGCTCCAGAACC
>NW_028163932.1:0-7500 GCF_964263955.1 Coregonus lavaretus | reverse complement strand
GAGAGGTTTGCCATCACCCCCGGATCAATCGGACGTGTACGGGTGCTTCACGACAGAGAGGGGCCATGGGGACATGAGGTAGCCGAAACCGGGCCTTCCCCTGGGCATGGGAACGGCCAGTAGGTCCCTGGAGGTATGGTCCACTTCGGAGCGTTGGAACCATGGTTCTGAGGGACCCAGAACCCTCAAACATGCCCGATTCCCAATATCCGCACAGGCCGAGAGGTTTGCCATCACCCCCGGATCAATCCGCCATGGAAGTCTATTCTCTGAAAACGAGGTTTTCAAAATCGCGCCGGTACCTGTCTGGCCGACCTGGAACCGAGTGGGGCTACTACGGGAGAGGCCAAATTATCGACATAAGCCCTGCCACCCGCTGGGCCTGTCTGTGCTCCGCCGTTTGGGGGAAAAAACAGCGATTTCGGTTTTGAAAAAACGACTTAAAACGTTAATAATTCAAAAACTAAAAGTCCAATCAGGATGGGGTTTTTTTGGCGCAAAAGGGCACGAATAGACGCACATTTATATATAAATTAATTCGTTTTTGGAAATTTTTTACTATATTTTAATTATGTTAGAAAAGTGAAAAAAAAAAATAGGGGTCAGAACGGTTGATGTTCCTATACGAGTTAAGAAAAACCCTTTTAGGTAATGGAAGTTCATCATAAAAGAGGATAATAGACCAAATTTGGGACCTCTAGCTCATCGGGAAGTATTTTTAAACATTATTTGAAAAAATCGGAAAAATCGGCCGAAATTGCACTATGTCCCTTCGTGCATGGTAACCCAAATGAGAACCAGGGGGAACGGCTCCTGACTCACACAAGGCCGACATGGGTGCTCTTGGTCGGATTGGGTTGTGGGTCAGACACCCCCACATGGAAGACCGCCGGCGGTCGATGGGAGAACCAGAGACCGACTCCTGGCTCACGGAAGGCCGATTTGGGTGCACTTGGTCGGATTGGGTTGTGGGTCAGACACCCCAACATGGTTGTCCGCCGGCGGACACCAGGAGAACCAGGGACCGACTCCTGCCTCACGGAAGGCCGATTTGATGCACTTTTTTCGGATTGGGGTGGTGGTCAGACACCCCCATATGGAAATCATCCGGTTGACAACAGGAGAACCAGGGACCGACTCCTGCCTCACGGAAGGCCGATTTTGATGCACTTTTCTCGGATTGGGTTGGTGGTCAGACACCCCAACATGGTTGTCCGCCGGCGGACACCAGGAGAACCAGGGACCGACTCCTGGCTCACGGAAGGCCGATTTGATGCACTTTTTTCGGATTGGGGTGGTGGTCAGACACCCCCATATGGAAATCATCCGGTTGACAACAGGAGAACCAGGGGCCGACTCCTGCCTCACGGAAGGCCGATTTTGATGCACTTTTCTCGGATTGGGTTGGTGGTCAGACACCCCAACATGGTTGTCCGCCGGCGGACACCAGGAGAACCAGGGACCGACTCCTGGCTCACGGAAGGCCGATTTGATGCACTTTTTTCGGATTGGGGTGGTGGTCAGACACCCCCATATGGAAATCATCCGGTTGACAACAGGAGAACCAGGGGCCGACTCCTGCCTCACGGAAGGCCGATTTTGATGCACTTTTCTCGGATTGGGTTGGTGGTCAGACACCCCCATATGGAAACCATCCGGTTGACACTATGAGAACCAGGGACCGACTCCTGGCTCCCGGAAGGCCGATTTTGATGCACTTTTCTCGGATTGGGTTGGTGGTCAGACACCCCCATATGGAAACCATCCGGTTGACACTATGAGAACCAGGGACCGACTCCTGGCTCCCGGAAGGCCGATTTTGATGCACTTTTCTCGGATTGGGTTGGTGGTCAGACACCCCCATATGGAAACCATCCGGTTGACACTATGAGAACCAGGGACCGACTCCTGGCTCCCGGAAGGCCGATTTTGATGCACTTTTCTCGGATTGGGTTGGTGGTCAGACACCCCCATATGGAAATCATCCGGTTGACATTAGGAGAACCAGGGACCGACTCCTGGCTCCCGGAAGGCCGATTTTGATGCACTTTTCTCGGATTGGGTTGGTGGTCAGACACCCCCATATGGAAATCATCCGGTTGACATTAGGAGAACCAGGGACCGACTCCTGGCTCCCGGAAGGCCGATTTTGATGCACTTTTCTCGGATTGGGTTGGTGGTCAGACACCCCCATATGGAAACCATCCGGTTGACACTATGAGAACCAGGGACCGACTCCTGGCTCCCGGAAGGCCGATTTTGATGCACTTTTCTCGGATTGGGTTGGTGGTCAGACACCCCCATATGGAAATCATCCGGTTGACATTAGGAGAACCAGGGACCGACTCCTGGCTCCCGGAAGGCCGATTTTGATGCACTTTTCTCGGATTGGGTTGGTGGTCAGACACCCCCATATGGAAATCATCCGGTTGACATTAGGAGAACCAGGGACCGACTCCTGGCTCCCGGAAGGCCGATTTTGATGCACTTTTCTCGGATTGGGTTGGTGGTCAGACACCCCCATATGGAAACCATCCGGTTGACACTATGAGAACCAGGGACCGACTCCTGGCTCCCGGAAGGCCGATTTTGATGCACTTTTCTCGGATTGGGTTGGTGGTCAGACACCCCCATATGGAAATCATCCGGTTGACACTATGAGAACCAGGGACCGACTCCTGGCTCACGGAGGCCGATTTTGATGCACTTTTCTCGGATTGGGTTGGTGGTCAGACACCCCCATATGGAAATCATCCGGTTGACACTATGAGAACCAGGGACCGACTCCTGGCTCCCGGAAGGCCGATTTTGATGCACTTTTCTCGGATTGGGTTGGTGGTCAGACACCCCCATATGGAAATCATCCGGTTGACATTAGGAGAACCAGGGACCGACTCCTGGCTCCCGGAAGGCCGATTTTGATGCACTTTTCTCGGATTGGGTTGGTGGTCAGACACCCCCATATGGAAATCATCCGGTTGACACTATGAGAACCAGGGACCGACTCCTGGCTCACGGAGGCCGATTTTGATGCACTTTTCTCGGATTGGGTTGGTGGTCAGACACCCCCATATGGAAATCATCCGGTTGACACTATGAGAACCAGGGACCGACTCCTGGCTCCCGGAAGGCCGATTTTGATGCACTTTTCTCGGATTGGGTTGGTGGTCAGACACCCCCATATGGAAACCATCCGGTTGACACTATGAGAACCAGGGACCGACTCCTGGCTCCCGGAAGGCCGATTTTGATGCACTTTTCTCGGATTGGGTTGGTGGTCAGACACCCCCATATGGAAATCATCCGGTTGACACTATGAGAACCAGGGACCGACTCCTGGCTCACGGAGGCCGATTTTGATGCACTTTTCTCGGATTGGGGTGGTGGTCAGACACCCCCATATGGTAAACCGCCGGCGGACACTAGGAGAACCAGGGGAGGCTCTTACCTCACACATGGGGGTTTTGGGTGCCCTTGGCCGGCTTGGGGGTGACCCCAAGAGGGGGTCCAAGACCCCACACCCGGATCCATCCACAGGGGGGCGCCACATGTCATTTTAAGCCTGATTTCACTAGGGGAACCAGGGGATGATCTTAACTCACAAATGGGGGTTTTGGGTGCCCATGGCTGGCTTGGGGGTGACCCCAAGAGGGGGTCCAAGACCCCACAGCCGGATCCATCCACAGGGGGGCGCCACAGAGGTCATTTTAGGCCTGATTTCACTAGGGGAACCAGGGGATGATCTTAACTCACAAATGGGGGATTTGGCTGCCCATGGCTTGGGGGAGACCCCAAGAGGGGGTCCAAGCACCCCCACCCGGATCCATCCACAGGGGGGCGCCACATGTCACTTTAGGCCTGATTTCACTATGGGGACACAGGGGAGGCTGTTCACTCACACATGGGGGTTTTGGGTGCCCATGGCCGGCTTGGGGGTGACCCCAAGAGGGGGTACAAGACCCCACAGCCGGATCCATCCACAGGGGGGCGCCACATGTCATTTTAAGCCTGATTTCACTATGGGGACCCAGGGGAGGCTGTTCACTCACACATGGGGGTTTTGGGTGCCCATGGTCGGCATGGCTGGCTTGGAGGAGACCCCAAGAAGGGGTCCAAGCACCCCCATCCAGATCCATCCACAGGGGGGCGCCACAGGTCACTTTAGGCCGGATTTCACTATGGGGACCCAGGGGAGGCTGTTCACTCACACATGGGGGTTTTGGGTGCCCATGGTCGGCATGGCCAGCTTGGGGGAGACCCCAAGAAGGGGTCCAAGCACCCACAGCCGAATCCATCCACAGGGGGGCGCCACAGGTCACTTTAGGCCGGATTTCACTATGGGGACCCAGGGGAGGCTGTTCACTCACACATGGGGGTTTTGGGTGCCCATGGTCGGCATGGCCAGCTTGGGGGAGACCCCAAGAAGGGGTCCAAGCACCCACAGCCGAATCCATCCACAGGGGGGCGCCACAGGTCACTTTAGGCCGGATTTCACTATGGGTACACTGGGGAGGCTGTTCACTCACACATGGGGTTTTGGGTGCCCATGGTCGGCATGGCTGGCTTGGAGGAGACCCCAAGAAGGGGTCCAAGCACCCCCACCAAGATCCATCCACAGGGGGGCGCCACAGGTCACTTTAAGCCTGATTTCACTATGGGTACACTGGGGAGGCTGTTCACTCACACATGGGGGTTTTGGGTGCCCATGGTCGGCATGGCTGGCTTGGAGGAGACCCCAAGAAGGGGTCCAAGCACCCCCACCAAGATCCATCCACAGGGGGGCGCCACAGGTCACTTTAAGCCTGATTTCACTATGGGTACACTGGGGAGGCTGTTCACTCACACATGGGGGTTTTGGGTGCCCATGGTCGGCATGGCTGGCTTGGAGGAGACCCCAAGAAGGGGTCCAAGCACCCCCACCAAGATCCATCCACAGGGGGGCGCCACAGGTCACTTTAAGCCTGATTTCACTATGGGTACACTGGGGAGGCTGTTCACTCACACATGGGGGTTTTGGGTGCCCATGGTCGGCATGGCTGGCTTGGAGGAGACCCCAAGAAGGGGTCCAAGCACCCCCACCAAGATCCATCCACAGGGGGGCGCCACAGGTCACTTTAAGCCTGATTTCACTATGGGTACACTGGGGAGGCTGTTCACTCACACATGGGGGTTTTGGGTGCCCATGGTCGGCATGGCTGGCTTGGAGGAGACCCCAAGAAGGGGTCCAAGCACCCCCACCAAGATCCATCCACAGGGGGGCGCCACAGGTCATTTTCACTAGGAGAACCAGGGGAGGGCTCCTGACTCACACATGGGCATTCTGGGTGCCCATGGCTGGGATGGGTGAGACAGAGTCCAGCCCTCCACACACAAAAGTGACCCAGCAGGCCAGAAGAAAGGGGAGAGAGAGAGAGAGAGAGAACAAATAATACATGGGCACAGAGCAGCCAGCCTCCATTGGAGCTGCCTGCACAGTGCTGCCCTCCTGTGGGAAAGGTTCACACACACACTCACTCACTCACTCACACAGACACACACAGACAAACCTATTCACTTGGGCCTTCTCCCTCATGCCCTGCTGACATCCATGCAGGCCCACATTGACCTTTGTGACCTCTGGAGCTCCATGCACCTTGTTCTAAACTCCCTGCCTAGTAAAGGGCATCTCCCATGGGCATGAGAGTACAGCTCACTCCCCTGGAGCACCATGCCTCTTTTTAATCACTCTCTCCCTATTAAAACCCTCTCTCCCATGGGCTTGAGAGTACAGCTTACTCCCTTGACCTCCAGAGGTATAGGAGGCCAAAAAAAAAGGGGGACAGAGCAGACAGCCCCCAAAGGGGATGCCTGCTCTGCCCCCCTATGAGACAGGTTCACTCACTCACACAGACACACCTATTCACTTGGGCCTTCTCCCTCATGCCCTGCTGACATCCATGCAGGCCCACATTGACCTTTGTGACCTCTGGAGCTCCATGCCTCTTTTTAAACTCTCTCTTCCCATTAAAAGCCTCTCTCACATGGGCTTGAGAGTACAGCTTACTCCCTTGACCTCCAGAGGTATAGGAGGCCAAAAAAAAAGGGGGACAGAGCAGACAGCCCCCAAAGGGGATGCCTGCTCTGCCCCCCTATGAGACAGGTTCACTCACTCACACAGACACACCTATTCACTTGGGCCTTCTCTCTGTGGCCCTGCTGACAGCCATGCAGGCCCACATTGACCTTTGTGACCTCTGGAGCTCATTGCCTCCATCTCTACACTCCATGCCCAGTGAAACCCTCTCTCACTCGGCCTGAGACTGCAGCTCACTCCCTGGATGGCCTGGGCTCCAGAACCACGACCACCAAGCCCACACTCCCTGCCCACTCAAACCCTCTCTCACTCGGCTCAGACTGCAGCTCACTCCCTGGATGGCCTGGGCTCCAGAACCACGACCACCAAGCCCACACTCCCTGCCCACTCAAACCCTCTCTCACTCGGCCTCAGACTGCAGCTCACTCCCTGGATGGCCTGGGCTCCAGAACCACGACCACCAAGCCCACACTCCCTGCCCGCTCAAACCATCTCTCACTCGGACTGAGACTGCAGCTCACTGCATGGGCGTCCCCGACCTCCATGCCTCCAGGCCCACACTCCGTGTCCGCTCAAACCATCTCTCACTCGGACTGAGACTGCAGCTCACTGCATGGGCGTCCCCGACCTCCATGCCTCCAGGCCCACACTCCGTGTCCGCTCAAACCATCTCTCACTCGGACTGAGACTGCAGCTCACTGCATGGGCGTCCCCGACCTCCATGCCTCCAGGCCCACACTCCTGTGTCCGCTCAAACCATCTCTCACTCGGACTGAGACTGCAGCTCACTGCATGGGCCTCCCGACCTCCATGCCTCCAGGCCCACACTCCGTGTCCGCTCAAACCATCTCTCACTCGGACTGAGACTGCAGCTCACTGCATGGGCGTCCCCGACCTCCATGCCTCCAGGCCCACACTCCGTGTCCGCTCAAACCATCTCTCACTCGGACTGAGACTGCAGCTCACTGCATGGGCGTCCCCGACCTCCATGCCTCCAGGCCCACACTCTGTGTCCGCTCAAACCATCTCTCACTCGGACTGAGACTGCAGCTCACTGCATGGGCCTGGAGCATGAGGTCGGGAGGCCCAGGCAGACTGCAAGTCTCTGTCCGAGGACTGAGACTGCAGCTCACTGCATGGGCCTCCCCGACCTCCATGCCTCCAGGCCCACACTCCGTGTCCGCTCAAACCATCTCTCACTCGGACTGAGACTGCAGCTCACTGCATGGGCGTCCCCGACCTCCATGCCTCCAGGCCCACACTCTGTGTCCGCTCAAACCATCTCTCACTCGGACTGAGACTGCAGCTCACTGCATGGGCGTCCCCGACCTCCATGCCTCCAGGCCCACACTCCGTGTCCGCTCAAACCATCTCTCACTCGGACTGAGACTGCAGCTCACTCCCTCGACCTCCATGCCTCTCCGACC
>NW_028163933.1:0-37768 GCF_964263955.1 Coregonus lavaretus | reverse complement strand
TTGACTGTAGACTGTAGTGTTGAGGATCAGTGACTGTAGACTGTAGTGTTGAGGATCAGTGACTGTAGACTGTAGTGTTGAGGATCAGTGACTGTAGACTGTAGTGTTGAGGATCATTGACTGTAGACTGTAGTGTTGAGGATCATTGACTGTAGACTGTAGTGTTGAGGATCAGTGACTGTAGACTGTAGTGTTGAGGATCAGTGACTGTAGACTGTAGGGTTGAGGATCAGTGACTGTAGACTGTAGTGTTGAGGATCAGTGACTGTAGACTGTAGTGTTGAGGATCAGTGACTGTAGACTGTAGTGTTGAGGATCAGTGACTGTAGACTGTAGTGTTGAGGATCAGTGACTGTAGACTGTAGTGTTGAGGATCAGTGACTGTAGACTGTAGTGTTGAGGATCAGTGACTGTAGACTGCAGTGTTGAGGATCAGTGACTGTAGACTGTAGTGTTGAGGATCAGTGACTGTAGACTGTAGACTGTAGTGTTGAGGATCAGTGACTGTAGACTGTAGTGTTCTAATAGATCAGCTAACCCTGATCATTACCCAGAGTGTTCTAATAGATCAGCTAACCCTGATCATTACTCAGTATGTTCTATTAGATCAGCTAACCCTGATCATTAACCAGTGTGTTCTATTAGATAAGCTAACCCTGATCATTAATCAGTATGTTCTATTAGATCAGCTAACCCTGATCATTACTCAGTATGTTCTATTAGATCAGCTAACCCTGATCATTACTCAGTATGTTCTATTAGATCAGCTAACCCTGATCATTACCCAGTGTGTTCTATTAGATCAGCTAACCCTGATCATTACTCAGTATGTTCTATTCGATCAGCTAACCCTGATCATTACTCAGTATGTTCTAATGGATCAGCTAACCCTGATCATTACCCAGAGTGTTCTATAGATCAGCTAACTCTGATCATTACTCAGTATGTTCTAATGGATCAGCTAACCATGATCATTACCCAGAGTGTTCTAATAGATCAGCTAACCCTGATCATTACCCAGTGTGTTCTATTAGATCAGCTAACCCTGATCATTACCCAGTGTGTTCTATTAGATCAGCTAACTCTGATCATTACCCAGTGTGTTCTATTAGATCAGCTAACCCTGATCATTACCCAGTGTGTTCTATTAGATCAGCTAACCCTGATCATTACCCAGTGTGTTCTATTAGATCAGCTAACCCTGATCATTACCCAGTATGTTATATTAGATCAGCTAACCCTGATCATTACCCAGTGTGTTCTAATAGATCAGCTAACCCTGATCATTACCCAGTGTGTTCTAATAGATCAGCTAACCCTGATCATTACCCAGAGTGTTCTAATAGATCAGCTAACCCTGATCATTACCCAGAGTGTTCTAATAGATCAGCTAACCCTGATCATTACTCAGTATGTTCTATTACATCAGCTAACCCTGATCATTACCCAGTGTGTTCTATTAGATCAGCTAACCCTGATCATTACTCAGTATGTTCTAATAGACCAGCTAACCCTGATCATTACTCAGTATGTTCTATTAGATCAGCTAACCCTGATCATTACTCAGTATGTTCTAATAGATCAGCTAACCCTAATCATTACTCAGTTTGTTCTAATAGATCAGCTAACCCTGATCATTACTCAGTATGTTCTAATAGATCAGCTAACCCTTATCATTACCCAGTGTGTTCTATTAGATCAGCTAACCCTTATCATTACCCAGTATGTTCTAATAGATCAGCTAACCCTGATCATTACCCAGTATGTTCTATTAGATCAGTTAACCCTGATCATTACTCAGTATGTTCTAATAGATCAGCTAACCCTTATCATTACCCAGTGTGTTCTATTAGATCAGCTAACCCTGATCATTACCCAGTGTGTTCTAATAGATCAGCTAACCCTGATCATTACTCAGTATGTTCTATTAGATCAGCTAACTCTGATCATTACCCAGTGTGTTCTATTAGATCAGCTAACCCTGATCATTACCCAGTGTGTTCTATTAGATCAGCTAACCCTGATCATTACCCAGTATGTTCTAATAGATCAGCTAACCCTGATCATTACCCAGTGTGTTCTATTAGATCAGCTAACCTTGATCATTACCCAGTGTGTTCTATTAGATCAGCTAACCCTGATCATTACCCAGTGTGTTCTATTAGATCAGCTAACCCTGATCATTACCCAGTGTGTTCTATTAGATCAGCTAACCCTGATCATTACTCAGTATGTTCTAATAGATCAGCTAACCCTGATCATTACTCAGTATGTTCTAATAGATCAGCTAACCCTGATCATTACTCAGTATGTTCTAATAGATCAGCTAACCCTGATAATTACTCAGTATGTTCTAATAGATCAGCTAACCCTGATCATTGCTCAGTATGTTCTATTAGATCAGCTAACCCTGATCATTACTCAGTATGTTCTAATAGATCAGCTAACCCTTTTCATTACCCAGTGTGTTCTATTAGATCAGCTAACCCTTATCATTACCCAGTATGTTCTAATAGATCAGCTAACCCTGATCATTACCCAGTATGTTCTATTAGATCAGCTAACCCTGATCATTACTCAGTATGTTCTAATAGATCAGCTAACCCTTATCATTACCCAGTGTGTTCTATTAGATCAGCTAACCCTGATCATTACGCAGTGTGTTCTAATAGATCAGCTAACCCTGATCATTACTCAGTATGTTCTATTAGATCAGCTAACTCTGATCATTACCCAGTATGTTCTAATAGATCAGCTAACCCTGATCATTACCCAGTATGTTCTAATAGATCAGCTAACCCTGATCATTACCCAGTGTGTTCTATTAGATCAGCTAACCCTGATCATTACCCAGTGTGTTCTATTAGATCAGCTAACCCTGATCATTACCCAGTGTGTTCTAATAGATCAGCTAACCCTTATCATTACTCAGTATGTTCTAATAGATCAGCTAACCCTGATCATTACCCAGTGTGTTCTATTAGATCAGCTATCCCTGATCATTACCCCGTGTGTTCTATTAGATCAGCTAACCCTGATCATTACCCAGTGTGTTCTATTAGATCAGCTAACCCTGATCATTACTCAGTATATTCTAATAGATCAGCTAACCCTGATCATTACCCAGTGTGTTCTGAGAGATCAGCTAACCCTGATCATTACCCAGTGTGTTCTATTAGATCAGCTAATCCTGATCATTACTCAGTATGTTCTAATAGATCAGCTAACCCTGATCATTACTCAGTATGTTCTATTAGATCAGATAACCCTGATCATTACTCAGTAAGTTCTAATAGATCAGCTAACCCTGATCATTACTCAGTATGTTCTAATAGATCAGCTAACCCTGATCATTACCCAGTGTGTTCTATTAGATCAGCTAACCCTGATCATTACTCAGTATGTTCTAATAGATCAGCTAACCCTGATCATTACCCAGTGTGTTCTATTAGATCAGCTAACCCTGATCATTACTCAGTATGTTCTAATAGGTCAGCTAACCCTGATCATTACCCATTGTGTTCTGAGAGATCAGCTAACCCTGATCATTACCCAGTGTGTTCTATTAAATCAGCTAACCCTGATCATTATTCAGTATGTTCTAATAGATCAGCTAACCCTGATCATTACCCAGTGTGTTCTATTAGATCAGCTAACCGTGATCATTACTCAGTGTGTTCTAATAGATCAGCTAACCCTGATCATTACTCAGTGTGTTCTGAGAGATCAGCTAACCCTGTTCATTACCCAGTGTGTTCTAATAGATCAGCTAACCCTGATCATTACTCAGTATGTTCTAATATATCAGCTAACCCTTATCATTACTCAGTATGTTCTAATAGATCAGCTAACCCTGATCATTACTCAGTATGTTCTAATAGATCAGCTAACCCTGATCATTACTCAGTATATTCTAATAGATCAGCTAACCCTGATCATTACTCAGTATGTTCTAATAGATCAGCTAACCCTGATCATTACCCAGAGTGTTCTAATAGATCAGCTAACCCAGATCATTACCCAGAGTGTTCTAATAGATCAGCTAACCCTGATCATTACTCAGTGTGTTCTAATAGATCAGCTAACCCTGATCATTACTCAGTATGTTCTATTAGATCAGCTAACCCTGATCATTACCCAGTGTGTTCTAATAGATCAGCTAACCCTGATCATTACCCAGTGTGTTCTATTAGATCATCTAACCCTGATCATTACCCAGAGTGTTCTAATAGATCAGCTAACCCTGATCATTACCCAGAGTGTTCTAATAGATCAGCTAACCCTTATCATTACCCAGTGTGTTCTATTAGATCAGCTAACCCTGATCATTACTCAGTATGTTCTAATAGATCAGCTAACCCTTATCATTACCCAGTGTGTTCTATTAGATCAGCTAACCCTGATCATTACCCAGTGTGTTCTAATAGATCAGCTAACCCTGATCATTACCCAGTGTGTTCTATTAGATCAGCTAACCCTGATCATTACTCAGTATGTTCCAATAGATCAGCTAACACTGATCATTACCCAGAGTGTTCTATAGATCAGCTAAACCTGATCATTACTCAGTATGTTCTAATAGATCAGCTAACCCTGATCATTACCCAGAGTGTTCTAATAGATCAGATAACCCTGATCATTACCCAGTGTGTTCTATTAGATCAGCTAACCCTGATCATTACCCAGTGTGTTCTAATAGATCAGCTAACCCTGATCATTACCCAGTGTGTTCTATTAGATCAGCTAACCCTGATCATTACTCAGTATGTTCTAATAGATCAGCTAACCCTTATCATTACCCAGAGTGTTCTATAGATCAGCTAACCCTGATCATTACTCAGTATGTTCTAATAGATCAGCTAACCCTGATCATTACCCAGTGTGTTCAATTAGATCAGCTAACCCTGATAATTACTCAGTATGTTTCTATTAGATCAGCTAACCCTGATCATTACTCAGTATGTTCTAATAGATCAGCTAACCCTGATCATTACTCAGTATGTTCTAATAGATCAGCTAACCCTGATCATTACCCAGTGTGTTCTATTAGATCAGCTAACCCTGATCATTACTCAGTATGTTCTAATAGATCAGCTAACCCTTATCATTACCCAGTGTGTTCTATTAGATCAGCTAACCCTGATCATTACCCAGTGTGTTCTAATAGATCAGCTAACCCTGATCATTACCCAGTGTGTTCTATTAGATCAGCTAACCCTGATCATTACTCAGTATGTTCTAATAGATCAGCTAACACTGATCATTACCCAGAGTGTTCTATAGATCAGCTAACCCTGATCATTACTCAGTATGTTCTAATAGATCAGCTAACCCTGATCATTACCCAGAGTGTTCTAATAGATCAGCTAACCCTGATCATTACCCAGTGTGTTCTAAGATCAGCTAACCCTGATCATTACCCAGAGTGTTCTAATAGATCAGCTAACCCTGATCATTACCCAGTGTGTTCTATTAGATCAGCTAACCCTGATCATTACTCAGTATGTTCTAATAGATCAGCTAACCCTTATCATTACCCAGTGTGTTCTATTAGATCAGCTAACCCTGATCATTACCCAGTGTGTTCTAATAGATCAGCTAACCCTGATCATTACCCAGTGTGTTCTATTAGATCAGCTAACCCTGATCATTACTCAGTATGTTCTAAAAGATCAGCTAACCCTGATCATTACCCAGAGTGTTCTATAGATCAGCTAACCCTGATCATTGCCCAGTATGTTCTAATAGATCAGCTAACCCTGATCATTACCCAGTGTGTTCTATTAGATCAGCTAACCCTGATCATTACTCAGTATGTTCTATTAGATCAGCTAACCCTGATCATTACTCAGTATGTTCTAATAGATCAGCTAACCCTGATCATTACCCAGTATGTTCTAATAGATCAGCTAAACCTGATCATTACCCAGAGTGTTCTAATAGATCAGCTAACCCTGATCATTACTTAGTATGTTCTATTACATCAGCTAACCCTGATCATTACCCAGTGTGTTCTATTAGATCAGCTAACCCTGATCATTACTCAGTATGTTCTAATAGACCAGCTAACCCTGATCATTACTCAGTATGTTCTATTAGATCAGCTAACCCTGATCATTACTCAGTATGTTCTAATAGATCAGCTAACCCTAATCATTACTCAGTTTGTTCTAATAGATCAGCTAACCCTGATCATTACTCAGTATGTTCTAATAGATCAGCTAACCCTTATCATTACCCAGTGTGTTCTATTAGATCAGCTAACCCTTATCATTACCCAGTATGTTCTAATAGATCAACTAACCCTGATCATTACCCAGTATGTTCTATTAGATCAGTTAACCCTGATCATTACTCAGTATGTTCTAATAGATCAGCTAACCCTTATCATTACCCAGTGTGTTCTATTAGATCAGCTAACCCTGATCATTACCCAGTGTGTTCTATTAGATCAGCTAACTCTGATCATTACCCAGTGTGTTCTATTAGATCAGCTAACCCTGATCATTACCCAGTGTGTTCTATTAGATCAGCTAACCCTGATCATTACCCAGTATGTTCTAATAGATCAGCTAACCCTGATCATTACCCAGTGTGTTCTATTAGATCAGCTAACCTTGATCATTACCCAGTGTGTTCTATTAGATCAGCTAACCCTGATCATTACCCAGTGTGTTCTATTAGATCAGCTAACCCTGATCATTACCCAGTGTGTTCTATTAGATCAGCTAACCCTGATCATTACTCAGTATGTTCTAATAGATCAGCTAACCCTGATCATTACTCAGTATGTTCTAATAGATCAGCTAACCCTGATCATTACTCAGTATGTTCTAATAGATCAGCTAACCCTGATAATTACTCAGTATGTTCTAATAGATCAGCTAACCCTGATCATTGCTCAGTATGTTCTATTAGATCAGCTAACCCTGATCATTACTCAGTATGTTCTAATAGATCAGCTAACCCTTTTCATTACCCAGTGTGTTCTATTAGATCAGCTAACCCTTATCATTACCCAGTATGTTCTAATAGATCAGCTAACCCTGATCATTACCCAGTATGTTCTATTAGATCAGCTAACCCTGATCATTACTCAGTATGTTCTAATAGATCAGCTAACCCTTATCATTACCCAGTGTGTTCTATTAGATCAGCTAACCCTGATCATTACGCAGTGTGTTCTAATAGATCAGCTAACCCTGATCATTACTCAGTATGTTCTATTAGATCAGCTAACTCTGATCATTACCCAGTATGTTCTAATAGATCAGCTAACCCTGATCATTACCCAGTATGTTCTAATAGATCAGCTAACCCTGATCATTACCCAGTGTGTTCTATTAGATCAGCTAACCCTGATCATTACCCAGTGTGTTCTATTAGATCAGCTAACCCTGATCATTACCCAGTGTGTTCTAATAGATCAGCTAACCCTTATCATTACTCAGTATGTTCTAATAGATCAGCTAACCCTGATCATTACCCAGTGTGTTCTATTAGATCAGCTATCCCTGATCATTACCCCGTGTGTTCTATTAGATCAGCTAACCCTGATCATTACCCAGTGTGTTCTATTAGATCAGCTAACCCTGATCATTACTCAGTATATTCTAATAGATCAGCTAACCCTGATCATTACCCAGTGTGTTCTGAGAGATCAGCTAACCCTGATCATTACCCAGTGTGTTCTATTAGATCAGCTAATCCTGATCATTACTCAGTATGTTCTAATAGATCAGCTAACCCTGATCATTACTCAGTATGTTCTATTAGATCAGATAACCCTGATCATTACTCAGTAAGTTCTAATAGATCAGCTAACCCTGATCATTACTCAGTATGTTCTAATAGATCAGCTAACCCTGATCATTACCCAGTGTGTTCTATTAGATCAGCTAACCCTGATCATTACTCAGTATGTTCTAATAGATCAGCTAACCCTGATCATTACCCAGTGTGTTCTATTAGATCAGCTAACCCTGATCATTACTCAGTATGTTCTAATAGGTCAGCTAACCCTGATCATTACCCATTGTGTTCTGAGAGATCAGCTAACCCTGATCATTACCCAGTGTGTTCTATTAAATCAGCTAACCCTGATCATTATTCAGTATGTTCTAATAGATCAGCTAACCCTGATCATTACCCAGTGTGTTCTATTAGATCAGCTAACCGTGATCATTACTCAGTGTGTTCTAATAGATCAGCTAACCCTGATCATTACTCAGTGTGTTCTGAGAGATCAGCTAACCCTGATCATTACCCAGTGTGTTCTAATAGATCAGCTAACCCTGATCATTACTCAGTATGTTCTAATATATCAGCTAACCCTTATCATTACTCAGTATGTTCTAATAGATCAGCTAACCCTGATCATTACTCAGTATGTTCTAATAGATCAGCTAACCCTGATCATTACTCAGTATATTCTAATAGATCAGCTAACCCTGATCATTACTCAGTATGTTCTAATAGATCAGCTAACCCTGATCATTACCCAGAGTGTTCTAATAGATCAGCTAACCCAGATCATTACCCAGAGTGTTCTAATAGATCAGCTAACCCTGATCATTACTCAGTGTGTTCTAATAGATCAGCTAACCCTGATCATTACTCAGTATGTTCTATTAGATCAGCTAACCCTGATCATTACCCAGTGTGTTCTAATAGATCAGCTAACCCTGATCATTACCCAGTGTGTTCTATTAGATCATCTAACCCTGATCATTACCCAGAGTGTTCTAATAGATCAGCTAACCCTGATCATTACCCAGACTGTTCTAATAGATCAGCTAACCCTTATCATTACCCAGTGTGTTCTATTAGATCAGCTAACCCTGATCATTACTCAGTATGTTCTAATAGATCAGCTAACCCTTATCATTACCCAGTGTGTTCTATTAGATCAGCTAACCCTGATCATTACCCAGTGTGTTCTAATAGATCAGCTAACCCTGATCATTACCCAGTGTGTTCTATTAGATCAGCTAACCCTGATCATTACTCAGTATGTTCCAATAGATCAGCTAACACTGATCATTACCCAGAGTGTTCTATAGATCAGCTAAACCTGATCATTACTCAGTATGTTCTAATAGATCAGCTAACCCTGATCATTACCCAGAGTGTTCTAATAGATCAGATAACCCTGATCATTACCCAGTGTGTTCTATTAGATCAGCTAACCCTGATCATTACCCAGTGTGTTCTAATAGATCAGCTAACCCTGATCATTACCCAGTGTGTTCTATTAGATCAGCTAACCCTGATCATTACTCAGTATGTTCTAATAGATCAGCTAACCCTTATCATTACCCAGAGTGTTCTATAGATCAGCTAACCCTGATCATTACTCAGTATGTTCTAATAGATCAGCTAACCCTGATCATTACCCAGTGTGTTCAATTAGATCAGCTAACCCTGATAATTACTCAGTATGTTTCTATTAGATCAGCTAACCCTGATCATTACTCAGTATGTTCTAATAGATCAGCTAACCCTGATCATTACTCAGTATGTTCTAATAGATCAGCTAACCCTGATCATTACCCAGTGTGTTCTATTAGATCAGCTAACCCTGATCATTACTCAGTATGTTCTAATAGATCAGCTAACCCTTATCATTACCCAGTGTGTTCTATTAGATCAGCTAACCCTGATCATTACCCAGTGTGTTCTAATAGATCAGCTAACCCTGATCATTACCCAGTGTGTTCTATTAGATCAGCTAACCCTGATCATTACTCAGTATGTTCTAATAGATCAGCTAACACTGATCATTACCCAGAGTGTTCTATAGATCAGCTAACCCTGATCATTACTCAGTATGTTCTAATAGATCAGCTAACCCTGATCATTACCCAGAGTGTTCTAATAGATCAGCTAACCCTGATCATTACCCAGTGTGTTCTAAGATCAGCTAACCCTGATCATTACCCAGAGTGTTCTAATAGATCAGCTAACCCTGATCATTACCCAGTGTGTTCTATTAGATCAGCTAACCCTGATCATTACTCAGTATGTTCTAATAGATCAGCTAACCCTTATCATTACCCAGTGTGTTCTATTAGATCAGCTAACCCTGATCATTACCCAGTGTGTTCTAATAGATCATCTAACCCTGATCATTACCCAGTGTGTTCTATTAGATCAGCTAACCCTGATCATTACTCAGTATGTTCTTAAAGATCAGCTAACCCTGATCATTACCCAGAGTGTTCTATAGATCAGCTAACCCTGATCATTGCCCAGTATGTTCTAATAGATCAGCTAACCCTGATCATTACTCAGTATGTTCTATTAGATCAGCTAACTCTGATCATTACCCAGTATGTTCTAATAGATCAGCTAACCCTTTTCATTACCCAGTGTGTTCTATTAGATCAGCTAACCCTTATCATTACCCAGTATGTTCTAATAGATCAGCTAACCCTGATCATTACCCAGTATGTTCTATTAGATCAGCTAACCCTGATCATTACTCAGTATGTTCTAATAGATCAGCTAACCCTTATCATTACCCAGTGTGTTCTATTAGATCAGCTAACCCTGATCATTACGCAGTGTGTTCTAATAGATCAGCTAACCCTGATCATTACTCAGTATGTTCTATTAGATCAGCTAACTCTGATCATTACCCAGTATGTTCTAATAGATCAGCTAACCCTGATCATTACCCAGTATGTTCTAATAGATCAGCTAACCCTGATCATTACCCAGTGTGTTCTATTAGATCAGCTAACCCTGATCATTACCCAGTGTGTTCTATTAGATCAGCTAACCCTGATCATTACCCAGTGTGTTCTAATAGATCAGCTAACCCTTATCATTACTCAGTATGTTCTAATAGATCAGCTAACCCTGATCATTACCCAGTGTGTTCTATTAGATCAGCTATCCCTGATCATTACCCCGTGTGTTCTATTAGATCAGCTAACCCTGATCATTACCCAGTGTGTTCTATTAGATCAGCTAACCCTGATCATTACTCAGTATATTCTAATAGATCAGCTAACCCTGATCATTACCCAGTGTGTTCTGAGAGATCAGCTAACCCTGATCATTACCCAGTGTGTTCTATTAGATCAGCTAATCCTGATCATTACTCAGTATGTTCTAATAGATCAGCTAACCCTGATCATTACTCAGTATGTTCTATTAGATCAGATAACCCTGATCATTACTCAGTAAGTTCTAATAGATCAGCTAACCCTGATCATTACTCAGTATGTTCTAATAGATCAGCTAACCCTGATCATTACCCAGTGTGTTCTATTAGATCAGCTAACCCTGATCATTACTCAGTATGTTCTAATAGATCAGCTAACCCTGATCATTACCCAGTGTGTTCTATTAGATCAGCTAACCCTGATCATTACTCAGTATGTTCTAATAGGTCAGCTAACCCTGATCATTACCCATTGTGTTCTGAGAGATCAGCTAACCCTGATCATTACCCAGTGTGTTCTATTAAATCAGCTAACCCTGATCATTATTCAGTATGTTCTAATAGATCAGCTAACCCTGATCATTACCCAGTGTGTTCTATTAGATCAGCTAACCGTGATCATTACTCAGTGTGTTCTAATAGATCAGCTAACCCTGATCATTACTCAGTGTGTTCTGAGAGATCAGCTAACCCTGATCATTACCCAGTGTGTTCTAATAGATCAGCTAACCCTGATCATTACTCAGTATGTTCTAATAGATCAGCTAACCCTTATCATTACTCAGTATGTTCTAATAGATCAGCTAACCCTGATCATTACTCAGTATGTTCTAATAGATCAGCTAACCCTGATCATTACTCAGTATATTCTAATAGATCAGCTAACCATGATCATTACTCAGTATGTTCTAATAGATCAGCTAACCCTGATCATTACCCAGAGTGTTCTAATAGATCAGCTAACCCAGATCATTACCCAGAGTGTTCTAATAGATCAGCTAACCCTGATCATTACTCAGTAAGTTCTAATAGATCAGCTAACCCTGATCATTACTCAGTATGTTCTAATAGATCAGCTAACCCTGATCATTACTCAGTATGTTCTAATAGATCAGCTAACCCTGATCATTACCCAGAGTGTTCTAATAGATCAGCTAACCCTGATCATTACCCAGTGTGTTCTAAGATCAGCTAACCCTGATCATTACCCAGAGTGTTCTAATAGATCAGCTAACCCTGATCATTACCCAGTGTGTTCTATTAGATCAGCTAACCCTGATCATTACTCAGTATGTTCTAATAGATCAGCTAACCCTTATCATTACCCAGTGTGTTCTATTAGATCAGCTAACCCTGATCATTACCCAGTGTGTTCTAATAGATCATCTAACCCTGATCATTACCCAGTGTGTTCTATTAGATCAGCTAACCCTGATCATTACTCAGTATGTTCTAAAAGATCAGCTAACCCTGATCATTACCCAGAGTGTTCTATAGATCAGCTAACCCTGATCATTGCCCAGTATGTTCTAATAGATCAGCTAACCCTGATCATTACTCAGTATGTTCTATTTGATCAGCTAACTCTGATCATTACCCAGTATGTTCTAATAGATCAGCTAACCCTTTTCATTACCCAGTGTGTTCTATTAGATCAGCTAACCCTTATCATTACCCAGTATGTTCTAATAGATCAGCTAACCCTGATCATTACCCAGTATGTTCTATTAGATCAGCTAACCCTGATCATTACTCAGTATGTTCTAATAGATCAGCTAACCCTTATCATTACCCAGTGTGTTCTATTAGATCAGCTAACCCTGATCATTACGCAGTGTGTTCTAATAGATCAGCTAACCCTGATCATTACTCAGTATGTTCTATTAGATCAGCTAACTCTGATCATTACCCAGTATGTTCTAATAGATCAGCTAACCCTGATCATTACCCAGTATGTTCTAATAGATCAGCTAACCCTGATCATTACCCAGTGTGTTCTATTAGATCAGCTAACCCTGATCATTACCCAGTGTGTTCTATTAGATCAGCTAACCCTGATCATTACCCAGTGTGTTCTAATAGATCAGCTAACCCTTATCATTACTCAGTATGTTCTAATAGATCAGCTAACCCTGATCATTACCCAGTGTGTTCTATTAGATCAGCTATCCCTGATCATTACCCCGTGTGTTCTATTAGATCAGCTAACCCTGATCATTACCCAGTGTGTTCTATTAGATCAGCTAACCATGATCATTACTCAGTATATTCTAATAGATCAGCTAACCCTGATCATTACCCAGTGTGTTCTGAGAGATCAGCTAACCCTGATCATTACCCAGTGTGTTCTATTAGATCAGCTAATCCTGATCATTACTCAGTATGTTCTAATAGATCAGCTAACCCTGATCATTACTCAGTATGTTCTATTAGATCAGATAACCCTGATCATTACTCAGTAAGTTCTAATAGATCAGCTAACCCTGATCATTACTCAGTATGTTCTAATAGATCAGCTAACCCTGATCATTACCCAGTGTGTTCTATTAGATCAGCTAACCCTGATCATTACTCAGTATGTTCTAATAGATCAGCTAACCCTGATCATTACCCAGTGTGTTCTATTAGATCAGCTAACCCTGATCATTAATCAGTATGTTCTAATAGGTCAGCTAACCCTGATCATTACCCATTGTGTTCTGAGAGATCAGCTAACCCTGATCATTACCCAGTGTGTTCTATTAAATCAGCTAACCCTGATCATTATTCAGTATGTTCTAATAGATCAGCTAACCCTGATCATTACCCAGTGTGTTCTATTAGATCAGCTAACCGTGATCATTACTCAGTGTGTTCTAATAGATCAGCTAACCCTGATCATTACTCAGTGTGTTCTGAGAGATCAGCTAACCCTGATCATTACCCAGTGTGTTCTAATAGATCAGCTAACCCTGATCATTACTCAGTATGTTCTAATATATCAGCTAACCCTTATCATTACTCAGTATGTTCTAATAGATCAGCTAACCCTGATCATTACTCAGTATGTTCTAATAGATCAGCTAACCCTGATCATTACTCAGTATATTCTAATAGATCAGCTAACCATGATCATTACTCAGTATGTTCTAATAGATCAGCTAACCCTGATCATTACCCAGAGTGTTCTAATAGATCAGCTAACCCAGATCATTACCCAGAGTGTTCTAATAGATCAGCTAACCCTGATCATTACTCAGTGTGTTCTAATAGATCAGCTAACCCTGATCATTACTCAGTATGTTCTATTAGATCAGCTAACCCTGATCATTACCCAGTGTGTTCTAATAGATCAGCTAACCCTGATCATTACCCAGTGTGTTCTATTAGATCATCTAACCCTGATCATTACCCAGAGTGTTCTAATAGATCAGCTAACCCTGATCATTACCCAGAGTGTTCTAATAGATCAGCTAACCCTTATCATTACCCAGTGTGTTCTATTAGATCAGCTAACCCTGATCATTACTCAGTATGTTCTAATAGATCAGCTAACCCTTATCATTACCCAGTGTGTTCTATTAGATCAGCTAACCCTGATCATTACCCAGTGTGTTCTAATAGATCAGCTAACCCTGATCATTACCCAGTGTGTTCTATTAGATCAGCTAACCCTGATCATTACTCAGTATGTTCCAATAGATCAGCTAACACTGATCATTACCCAGAGTGTTCTATAGATCAGCTAAACCTGATCATTACTCAGTATGTTCTAATAGATCAGCTAACCCTGATCATTACCCAGAGTGTTCTAATAGATCAGATAACCCTGATCATTACCCAGTGTGTTCTATTAGATCAGCTAACCCTGATCATTACCCAGTGTGTTCTAATAGATCAGCTAACCCTGATCATTACCCAGTGTGTTCTATTAGATCAGCTAACCCTGATCATTACTCAGTATGTTCTAATAGATCAGCTAACCCTTATCATTACCCAGAGTGTTCTATAGATCAGCTAACCCTGATCATTACTCAGTATGTTCTAATAGATCAGCTAACCCTGATCATTACCCAGTGTGTTCAATTAGATCAGCTAACCCTGATAATTACTCAGTATGTTTCTATTAGATCAGCTAACCCTGATCATTACTCAGTATGTTCTAATAGATCAGCTAACCCTGATCATTACTCAGTATGTTCTAATAGATCAGCTAACCCTGATCATTACCCAGTGTGTTCTATTAGATCAGCTAACCCTGATCATTACTCAGTATGTTCTAATAGATCAGCTAACCCTTATCATTACCCAGTGTGTTCTATTAGATCAGCTAACCCTGATCATTACCCAGTGTGTTCTAATAGATCAGCTAACCCTGATCATTACCCAGTGTGTTCTATTAGATCAGCTAACCCTGATCATTACTCAGTATGTTCTAATAGATCAGCTAACACTGATCATTACCCAGAGTGTTCTATAGATCAGCTAACCCTGATCATTACTCAGTATGTTCTAATAGATCAGCTAACCCTGATCATTACCCAGAGTGTTCTAATAGATCAGCTAACCCTGATCATTACCCAGTGTGTTCTAAGATCAGCTAACCCTGATCATTACCCAGAGTGTTCTAATAGATCAGCTAACCCTGATCATTACCCAGTGTGTTCTATTAGATCAGCTAACCCTGATCATTACTCAGTATGTTCTAATAGATCAGCTAACCCTTATCATTACCCAGTGTGTTCTATTAGATCAGCTAACCCTGATCATTACCCAGTGTGTTCTAATAGATCAGCTAACCCTGATCATTACCCAGTGTGTTCTATTAGATCAGCTAACCCTGATCATTACTCAGTATGTTCTAAAAGATCAGCTAACCCTGATCATTACCCAGAGTGTTCTATAGATCAGCTAACCCTGATCATTGCCCAGTATGTTCTAATAGATCAGCTAACCCTGATCATTACCCAGTGTGTTCTATTAGATCAGCTAACCCTGATCATTACTCAGTATGTTCTATTAGATCAGCTAACCCTGATCATTACTCAGTATGTTCTAATAGATCAGCTAACCCTGATCATTACCCAGTATGTTCTAATAGATCAGCTAAACCTGATCATTACTCAGTATGTTCTATTAGATCAGCTAACCCTGATCATTACCCAGTGTGTTCTATTAGATCAGCTAACCCTGATCATTACTCAGTATGTTCTAATAGATCAGCTAACCCTGATCATTACTCAGTATGTTCTATTAGATCAGCTAACCCTGATCATTACTCAGTATGTTCTAATAGATCAGCTAACCCTTATCATTACCCAGTGTGTTCTATTAGATCAGCTAACCCTTATCATTACCCAGTATGTTATAATAGATCAGCTAACCCTGATCATTACCCAGTATGTTCTATTAGATCAGCTAACCCTGATCATTACTCAGTATGTTCTAATAGATCAGCTAACCCTTATCATTACCCAGTGTGTTCTATTAGATCAGCTAACCCTGATCATTACCCAGTGTGTTCTAATAGATCAGCTAACCCTGATCATTACTCAGTATGTTCTATTAGATCAGCTAACTCTGATCATTACCCAGTATGTTCTAATAGATCAGCTAACCCTGATCATTACCCAGTATGTTCTAATAGATCAGCTAACCCTGATCATGACCCAGTGTGTTCTAATAGATCAGCTAACCCTTATCATTACTCAGTATGTTCTAATAGATCAGCTAACCCTGATCATTACCCAGTGTGTTCTATTAGATCAGCTAACCCTGATCATTACCCAGTGTGTTCTATTAGATCAGCTAACCCTGATCATTACCCAGTGTTTTCTATTAGATCAGCTAACCCTGATCATTACTCAGTATGTTCTAATAGATCAGCTAACCCTGATCATTACCCAGTGTGTTCTGAGAGATCAGCTAACCCTGATCATTACCCAGTGTGTTCTATTAGATCAGCTAATCCTGATCATTACTCAGTATGTTCTAATAGATCAGCTAACCCTGATCATTACCCAGTGTGTTCTGAGAGATCAGCTAACCCTGATCATTACCCAGTGTGTTCTATTAGATCAGCTAATCCTGATCATTACTCAGTATGTTCTAATAGATCAGCTAACCCTGATCATTACTCAGTATGTTCTATTAGATCAGATAACCCTGATCATTACTCAGTAAGTTCTAATAGATCAGCTAACCCTGATCATTACTCAGTATGTTCTAATAGATCAGCTAACCCTGATCATTACCCAGTGTGTTCTATTAGATCAGCTAACCCTGATCATTACTCAGTATGTTCTAATAGATCAGCTAACCCTGATCATTACCCAGTGTGTTCTATTAGATCAGCTAACCCTGATCATTACTCAGTATGTTCTAATAGGTCAGCTAACCCTGATCATTACCCATTGTGTTCTGAGAGATCAGCTAACCCTGATCATTACCCAGTGTGTTCTATTAAATCAGCTAACCCTGATCATTATTCAGTATGTTGTAATAGATCAGCTAACCCTGATCATTACCCAGTTTGTTCTATTAGATCAGCTAACCGTGATCATTACTCAGTGTGTTCTAATAGATCAGCTAACCCTGATCATTACTCAGTGTGTTCTGAGAGATCAGCTAACCCTGATCATTACCCAGTGTGTTCTAATAGATCAGCTAACCCTGATCATTACTCAGTATGTTCTAATATATCAGCTAACCCTTATCATTACTCAGTATGTTCTAATAGATCAGCTAACCCTGATCATTACTCAGTATGTTCTAATAGATCAGCTAACCCTGATCATTACTCAGTATATTCTAATAGATCAGCTAACCCTGATCATTACTCAGTATGTTCTAATAGATCAGCTAACCCTGATCATTACCCAGAGTGTTCTAATAGATCAGCTAACCCAGATCATTACCCAGAGTGTTCTAATAGATCAGCTAACCCTGATCATTACTCAGTGTGTTCTAATAGATCAGCTAACCCTGATCATTACTCAGTATGTTCTATTAGATCAGCTAACCCTGATCATTACCCAGTGTGTTCTAATAGATCAGCTAACCCTGATCATTACCCAGTGTGTTCTATTAGATCATCTAACCCTGATCATTACCCAGAGTGTTCTAATAGATCAGCTAACCCTGATCATTACCCAGAGTGTTCTAATAGATCAGCTAACCCTTATCATTACCCAGTGTGTTCTATTAGATCAGCTAACCCTGATCATTACTCAGTATGTTCTAATAGATCAGCTAACCCTTATCATTACCCAGTGTGTTCTATTAGATCAGCTAACCCTGATCATTACCCAGTGTGTTCTAATAGATCAGCTAACCCTGATCATTACCCAGTGTGTTCTATTAGATCAGCTAACCCTGATCATTACTCAGTATGTTCCAATAGATCAGCTAACACTGATCATTACCCAGAGTGTTCTATAGATCAGCTAAACCTGATCATTACTCAGTATGTTCTAATAGATCAGCTAACCCTGATCATTACCCAGAGTGTTCTAATAGATCAGATAACCCTGATCATTACCCAGTGTGTTCTATTAGATCAGCTAACCCTGATCATTACCCAGTGTGTTCTAATAGATCAGCTAACCCTGATCATTACCCAGTGTGTTCTATTAGATCAGCTAACCCTGATCATTACTCAGTATGTTCTAATAGATCAGCTAACCATTATCATTACCCAGAGTGTTCTATAGATCAGCTAACCCTGATCATTACTCAGTATGTTCTAATAGATCAGCTAACCCTGATCATTACCCAGTGTGTTCAATTAGATCAGCTAACCCTGATAATTACTCAGTATGTTTCTATTAGATCAGCTAACCCTGATCATTACTCAGTATGTTCTAATAGATCAGCTAACCCTGATCATTACTCAGTATGTTCTAATAGATCAGCTAACCCTGATCATTACCCAGTGTGTTCTATTAGATCAGCTAACCCTGATCATTACTCAGTATGTTCTAATAGATCAGCTAACCCTTATCATTACCCAGTGTGTTCTATTAGATCAGCTAACCCTGATCATTACCCAGTGTGTTCTAATAGATCAGCTAACCCTGATCATTACCCAGTGTGTTCTATTAGATCAGCTAACCCTGATCATTACTCAGTATGTTCTAATAGATCAGCTAACACTGATCATTACCCAGAGTGTTCTATAGATCAGCTAACCCTGATCATTACTCAGTATGTTCTAATAGATCAGCTAACCCTGATCATTACCCAGAGTGTTCTAATAGATCAGCTAACCCTGATCATTACCCAGTGTGTTCTAAGATCAGCTAACCCTGATCATTACCCAGAGTGTTCTAATAGATCAGCTAACCCTGATCATTACCCAGTGTGTTCTATTAGATCAGCTAACCCTGATCATTACTCAGTATGTTCTAATAGATCAGCTAACCCTTATCATTACCCAGTGTGTTCTATTAGATCAGCTAACCCTGATCATTACCCAGTGTGTTCTAATAGATCAGCTAACCCTGATCATTACCCAGTGTGTTCTATTAGATCAGCTAACCCTGATCATTACTCAGTATGTTCTAAAAGATCAGCTAACCCTGATCATTACCCAGAGTGTTCTATAGATCAGCTAACCCTGATCATTGCCCAGTATGTTCTAATAGATCAGCTAACCCTGATCATTACCCAGTGTGTTCTATTAGATCAGCTAACCCTGATCATTACTCAGTATGTTCTATTAGATCAGCTAACCCTGATCATTACTCAGTATGTTCTAATAGATCAGCTAACCCTGATCATTACTCAGTATGTTCTAATAGATCAGCTAACCCTGATCATTACCCAGTATGTTCTATTAGATCAGCTAACCCTTATCATTACCCAGTATGTTATAATAGATCAGCTAACCCTGATCATTACCCAGTGTGTTCTATTAGATCAGCTAACCCTGATCATTACTCAGTATGTTCTAATAGATCAGCTAACCCTTATCATTACCCAGTGTGTTCTATTAGATCAGCTAACCCTGATCATTACCCAGTGTGTTCTAATAGATCAGCTAACCCTGATCATTACTCAGTATGTTCTATTAGATCAGCTAACTCTGATCATTACCCAGTATGTTCTAATAGATCAGCTAACCCTGATCATTACCCAGTATGTTCTAATAGATCAGCTAACCCTGATCATGACCCAGTGTGTTCTAATAGATCAGCTAACCCTTATCATTACTCAGTATGTTCTAATAGATCAGCTAACCCTGATCATTACCCAGTGTGTTCTATTAGATCAGCTAACCCTGATCATTACCCAGTGTGTTCTATTAGATCAGCTAACCCTGATCATTACCCAGTGTTTTCTATTAGATCAGCTAACCCTGATCATTACTCAGTATGTTCTAATAGATCAGCTAACCCTGATCATTACCCAGTGTGTTCTGAGAGATCAGCTAACCCTGATCATTACCCAGTGTGTTCTATTAGATCAGCTAACCCTGATCATTACTCAGTATGTTCTAATAGATCAGCTAACCCTGATCATTACTCAGTGTGTTCTATTAGATCAGCTAACCCTGATCATTACTCAGTATGTTCTATTAGATCAGCTAACCCTGATCATTACCCAGTGTGTTCTAATAGATCAGCTAACCCTGATCATTACCCAGTGTGTTCTATTAGATCAGCTAACCCTGATCATTACCCAGAGTGTTCTAATAGATCAGCTAACCCTGATCATTACCCAGAGTGTTCTAATAGATCAGCTAACCCTTATCATTACCCAGTGTGTTCTATTAGATCAGCTAACCCTGATCATTACTCAGTATGTTCTAATAGATCAGCTAACCCTTATCATTACCCAGTGTGTTCTATTAGATCAGCTAACCCTGATCATTACCCAGTGTGTTCTAATAGATCAGCTAACCCTGATCATTACCCAGTGTGTTCTATTAGATCAGCTAACCCTGATCATTACTCAGTATGTTCCAATAGATCAGCTAACACTGATCATTACCCAGAGTGTTCTATAGATCAGCTAAACCTGATCATTACTCAGTATGTTCTAATAGATCAGCTAACCCTGATCATTACCCAGAGTGTTCTAATAGATCAGCTAACCCTGATCATTACCCAGTGTGTTCTATTAGATCAGCTAACCATGATCATTACCCAGTGTGTTCTAATAGATCAGCTAACCCTGATCATTACCCAGTGTGTTCTATTAGATCAGCTAACCCTGATCATTACTCAGTATGTTCTAATAGATCAGCTAACCCTGATCATTACCCAGAGTTTTCTATAAATCAGCTAACCCTGATCATTACTCAGTATGTTCTAATAGATCAGCTAACCCTGATCATTACCCAGTGTGTTCAATTAGATCAGCTAACCCTGATAATTACTCAGTATGTTTCTATTAGATCAGCTAACCCTGATCATTACTCAGTATGTTCTAATAGATCAGCTAACCCTGATCATTACTCAGTATGTTCTAATAGATCAGCTAACCCTGATCATTACCCCTTGTGTTCTATTAGATCAGCTAACCCTGATCATTACTCAGTATGTTCTAATAGATCAGCTAACCCTGATCATTACTCAGTATGTTCTTTTAGATCAGCTAACCCTTATCATTACCCAGTATGTTCTAATAGATCAGCTAACCCTGATCATTACCCAGTGTGTTCTATTAGATCAGCTAACCCTGATCATTACACAGAGTGTTCTAATAGATCAGCTAACCCTGATCATTACCCAGAGTGTTCTAATAGATCAGCTAACCCTTATCATTACCCAGTGTGTTCTATTAGATCAGCTAAACCTGATCATTACTCAGTATGTTCTAATAGATCAGCTAACCCTTATCATTACCCAGTGTGTTCTATTAGATCAGCTAACCCTGATCATTACCCAGTGTGTTCTAATAGATCAGCTAACCCTGATCATTACCCAGTGTGTTCTATTAGATCAGCTAACCCTGATCATTACTCAGTATGTTATAATAGATCAGCTAACACTGATCATTACCCAGAGTGTTCTATAGATCAGCTAACCCTGATCATTACTCAGTATGTTCTAATAGATCAGCTAACCCTGATCATTACCCAGAGTGTTCTAATAGATCAGCTAACCCTGATTTTACCCAGTGTGTTCTAAGATCAGCTAACCCTGATCATTACCCAGAGTGTTCTAATAGATCAGCTAACCCTGATCATTACCCAGTGTGTTCTATTAGATCAGCTAACCCTGATCATTACTCAGTATGTTCTAATAGATCAGCTAACCCTTATCATTACCCAGTGTGTTCTATTAGATCAGCTAACCCTGATCATTACCCAGTGTGTTCTAATAGATCAGCTAACCCTGATCATTACCCAGTGTGTTCTATTAGATCAGCTAACCCTGATCATTACTCAGTATGTTCTAAAAGATCAGCTAACCCTGATCATTACCCAGAGTGTTCTATAGATCAGCTAACCCTGATCATTGCCCAGTATGTTCTAATAGATCAGCTAACCCTGATCATTACCCAGTGTGTTCTATTAGATCAGCTAACCCTGATCATTACTCAGTATGTTCTATTAGATCAGCTAACCCTGATCATTACTCAGTATGTTCTAATAGATCAGCTAACCCTGATCATTACTCAGTATGTTCTAATAGATCAGCTAACCCTGATCATTACCCAGTGTGTTCTATTAGATCAGCTAACCCTGATCATTACTCAGTATGTTCTAATAGATCAGCTAACCCTTATCATTACCCAGTGTGTTCTATTAGATCAGCTAACCCTGATCATTACCCAGTGTGTTCTAATAGATCAGCTAACCCTGATCATTACCCAGTGTGTTCTATTAGATCAGCTAACCCTGATCATTACTCAGTATGTTCTAATAGATCAGCTAACACTGATCATTACCCAGAGTGTTCTATAGATCAGCTAACCCTGATCATTACTCAGTATGTTCTAATAGATCAGCTAACCCTGATCATTACCCAGAGTGTTCTAATAGATCAGCTAACCCTGATCATTACCCAGTGTGTTCTAAGATCAGCTAACCCTGATCATTACCCAGAGTGTTCTAATAGATCAGCTAACCCTGATCATTACCCAGTGTGTTCTATTAGATCAGCTAACCCTGATCATTACTCAGTATGTTCTAATAGATCAGCTAACCCTTATCATTACCCAGTGTGTTCTATTAGATCAGCTAACCTTGATCATTACCCAGTGTGTTCTAATAGATCAGCTAACCCTGATCATTACCCAGTGTGTTCTATTAGATCAGCTAACCCTGATCATTACTCAGTATGTTCTAAAAGATCAGCTAACCCTGATCATTACCCAGAGTGTTCTATAGATCAGCTAACCCTGATCATTGCCCAGTATGTTCTAATAGATCAGCTAACCCTGATCATTACCCAGTGTGTTCTATTAGATCAGCTAACCCTGATCATTACTCAGTATGTTCTATTAGATCAGCTAACCCTGATCATTACTCAGTATGTTCTAATAGATCAGCTAACCCTGATCATTACTCAGTATGTTCTAATAGATCAGCTAACCCTGATCATTACCCAGTATGTTCTAATAGATCAGCTAAACCTGATCATTACTCAGTATGTTCTATTAGATCAGCTAACCCTGATCATTACCCAGTGTGTTCTATTAGATCAGCTAACCCTGATCATTACTCAGTATGTTCTAATAGATCAGCTAACCCTGATCATTACTCAGTATGTTCTATTAGATCAGCTAACCCTGATCATTACTCAGTATGTTCTAATAGATCAGCTAACCCTTATCATTACCCAGTGTGTTCTATTAGATCAGCTAACCCTTATCATTACCCAGTATGTTATAATAGATCAGCTAACCCTGATCATTACCCAGTATGTTCTATTAGATCAGCTAACCCTGATCATTACTCAGTATGTTCTAATAGATCAGCTAACCCTTATCATTACCCAGTGTGTTCTATTAGATCAGCTAACCCTGATCATTACCCAGTGTGTTCTAATAGATCAGCTAACCCTGATCATTACTCAGTATGTTCTATTAGATCAGCTAACTCTGATCATTACCCAGTATGTTCTAATAGATCAGCTAACCCTGATCATTACCCAGTATGTTCTAATAGATCAGCTAACCCTGATCATGACCCAGTGTGTTCTAATAGATCAGCTAACCCTTATCATTACTCAGTATGTTCTAATAGATCAGCTAACCCTGATCATTACCCAGTGTGTTCTATTAGATCAGCTAACCCTGATCATTACCCAGTGTGTTCTATTAGATCAGCTAACCCTGATCATTACCCAGTGTTTTCTATTAGATCAGCTAACCCTGATCATTACTCAGTATGTTCTAATAGATCAGCTAACCCTGATCATTACCCAGTGTGTTCTGAGAGATCAGCTAACCCTGATCATTACCCAGTGTGTTCTATTAGATCAGCTAACCCTGATCATTACTCAGTATGTTCTATTAGATCAGCTAACCCTGATCATTACTCAGTATGTTCTAATAGATCAGCTAACCCTGATCATTACTCAGTATGTTCTAATAGATCAGCTAACCCTGATCATTACCCAGTGTGTTCTATTAGATCAGCTAACCCTGATCATTACTCAGTATGTTCTAATAGATCAGCTAACCCTTATCATTACCCAGTGTGTTCTATTAGATCAGCTAACCCTGATCATTACCCAGTGTGTTCTAATAGATCAGCTAACCCTGATCATTACCCAGTGTGTTCTATTAGATCAGCTAACCCTGATCATTACTCAGTATGTTCTAATAGATCAGCTAACACTGATCATTACCCAGAGTGTTCTATAGATCAGCTAACCCTGATCATTACTCAGTATGTTCTAATAGATCAGCTAACCCTGATCATTACCCAGAGTGTTCTAATAGATCAGCTAACCCTGATCATTACCCAGTGTGTTCTAAGATCAGCTAACCCTGATCATTACCCAGAGTGTTCTAATAGATCAGCTAACCCTGATCATTACCCAGTGTGTTCTATTAGATCAGCTAACCCTGATCTTTACTCAGTATGTTCTAATAGATCAGCTAACCCTTATCATTACCCAGTGTGTTCTATTAGATCAGCTAACCCTGATCATTACCCAGTGTGTTCTAATAGATCAGCTAACCCTGATCATTACCCAGTGTGTTCTATTAGATCAGCTAACCCTGATCATTACTCAGTATGTTCTAAAAGATCAGCTAACCCTGATCATTACCCAGAGTGTTCTATAGATCAGCTAACCCTGATCATTGCCCAGTATGTTCTAATAGATCAGCTAACCCTGATCATTACCCAGTGTGTTCTATTAGATCAGCTAACCCTGATCATTACTCAGTATGTTCTATTAGATCAGCTAACCCTGATCATTACTCAGTATGTTCTAATAGATCAGCTAACCCTGATCATTACTCAGTATGTTCTAATAGATCAGCTAACCCTGATCATTACCCAGTATGTTCTAATAGATCAGCTAAACCTGATCATTACTCAGTATGTTCTATTAGATCAGCTAACCCTGATCATTACCCAGTGTGTTCTATTAGATCAGCTAACCCTGATCATTACTCAGTATGTTCTAATAGATCAGCTAACCCTGATCATTACTCAGTATGTTCTATTAGATCAGCTAACCCTGATCATTACTCAGTATGTTCTAATAGATCAGCTAACCCTTATCATTACCCAGTGTGTTCTATTAGATCAGCTAACCCTTATCATTACCCAGTATGTTATAATAGATCAGCTAACCCTGATCATTACCCAGTATGTTCTATTAGATCAGCTAACCCTGATCATTACTCAGTATGTTCTAATAGATCAGCTAACCCTGATCATTACTCAGTATGTTCTATTAGATCAGCTAACTCTGATCATTACCCAGTATGTTCTAATAGATCAGCTAACCCTGATCATTACCCAGTATGTTCTAATAGATCAGCTAACCCTGATCATGACCCAGTGTGTTCTAATAGATCAGCTAACCCTTATCATTACTCAGTATGTTCTAATAGATCAGCTAACCCTGATCATTACCCAGTGTGTTCTATTAGATCAGCTAACCCTGATCATTACCCAGTGTGTTCTATTAGATCAGCTAACCCTGATCATTACCCAGTGTTTTCTATTAGATCAGCTAACCCTGATCATTACTCAGTATGTTCTAATAGATCAGCTAACCCTGATCATTACCCAGTGTGTTCTGAGAGATCAGCTAACCCTGATCATTACCCAGTGTGTTCTATTAGATCAGCTAACCCTGATCATTACTCAGTATGTTCTAATAGATCAGCTAACCCTGATCATTACTCAGTGTGTTCTATTAGATCAGCTAACCCTGATCATTACTCAGTATGTTCTATTAGATCAGCTAACCCTGATCATTACCCAGTGTGTTCTAATAGATCAGCTAACCCTGATCATTACCCAGTGTGTTCTATTAGATCAGCTAACCCTGATCATTACCCAGAGTGTTCTAATAGATCAGCTAACCCTGATCATTACCCAGAGTGTTCTAATAGATCAGCTAACCCTGATCATTACCCAGTGTGTTCTATTAGATCAGCTAACCATGATCATTACCCAGTGTGTTCTAATAGATCAGCTAACCCTGATCATTACCCAGTGTGTTCTATTAGATCAGCTAACCCTGATCATTACTCAGTATGTTCTAATAGATCAGCTAACCCTGATCATTACCCAGAGTGTTCTATAAATCAGCTAACCCTGATCATTACTCAGTATGTTCTAATAGATCAGCTAACCCTGATCATTACCCAGTGTGTTCAATTAGATCAGCTAACCCTGATAATTACTCAGTATGTTTCTATTAGATCAGCTAACCCTGATCATTACTCAGTATGTTCTAATAGATCAGCTAACCCTGATCATTACTCAGTATGTTCTAATAGATCAGCTAACCCTGATCATTACCCCTTGTGTTCTATTAGATCAGCTAACCCTGATCATTACTCAGTATGTTCTAATAGATCAGCTAACCCTGATCATTACCCAGTGTGTTCTATTAGATCAGCTAACCCTGATCATTACCCAGAGTGTTCTAATAGATCAGCTAACCCTGATCATTACCCAGAGTGTTCTAATAGATCAGCTAACCCTTATCATTACCCAGTGTGTTCTATTAGATCAGCTAACCCTGATCATTACTCAGTATGTTCTAATAGATCAGCTAACCCTTATCATTACCCAGTGTGTTCTATTAGATCAGCTAACCCTGATCATTACCCAGTGTGTTCTAATAGATCAGCTAACCCTGATCATTACCCAGTGTGTTCTATTAGATCAGCTAACCCTGATCATTACTCAGTATGTTCCAATAGATCAGCTAACACTGATCATTACCCAGAGTGTTCTATAGATCAGCTAAACCTGATCATTACTCAGTATGTTCTAATAGATCAGCTAACCCTGATCATTACCCAGAGTGTTCTAATAGATCAGCTAACCCTGATCATTACCCAGTGTGTTCTATTAGATCAGCTAACCATGATCATTACCCAGTGTGTTCTAATAGATCAGCTAACCCTGATCATTACCCAGTGTGTTCTATTAGATCAGCTAACCCTGATCATTACTCAGTATGTTCTAATAGATCAGCTAACCCTGATCATTACCCAGAGTGTTCTATAAATCAGCTAACCCTGATCATTACTCAGTATGTTCTAATAGATCAGCTAACCCTGATCATTACCCAGTGTGTTCAATTAGATCAGCTAACCCTGATAATTACTCAGTATGTTTCTATTAGATCAGCTAACCCTGATCATTACTCAGTATGTTCTAATAGATCAGCTAACCCTGATCATTACTCAGTATGTTCTAATAGATCAGCTAACCCTGATCATTACCCCTTGTGTTCTATTAGATCAGCTAACCCTGATCATTACTCAGTATGTTCTAATAGATCAGCTAACCCTGATCATTACTCAGTATGTTCTTTTAGATCAGCTAACCCTTATCATTACCCAGTATGTTCTAATAGATCAGCTAACCCTGATCATTACCCAGTGTGTTCTATTAGATCAGCTAACCCTGATCATTACCCAGAGTGTTCTAATAGATCAGCTAACCCTGATCATTACCCAGAGTGTTCTAATAGATCAGCTAACCCTTATCATTACCCAGTGTGTTCTATTAGATCAGCTAAACCTGATCATTACTCAGTATGTTCTAATAGATCAGCTAACCCTTATCATTACCCAGTGTGTTCTATTAGATCAGCTAACCCTGATCATTACCCAGTGTGTTCTAATAGATCAGCTAACCCTGATCATTACCCAGTGTGTTCTATTAGATCAGCTAACCCTGATCATTACTCAGTATGTTATAATAGATCAGCTAACACTGATCATTACCCAGAGTGTTCTATAGATCAGCTAACCCTGATCATTACTCAGTATGTTCTAATAGATCAGCTAACCCTGATCATTACTCAGTATGTTCTAATAGATCAGCTAACCCTGATCATTACCCAGTGTGTTCTATTAGATCAGCTAACCCTGATCATTACTCAGTATGTTCTAATAGATCAGCTAACCCTTATCATTACCCAGTGTGTTCTATTAGATCAGCTAACCCTGATCATTACCCAGTGTGTTCTAATAGATCAGCTAACCCTGATCATTACCCAGTGTGTTCTATTAGATCAGCTAACCCTGATCATTACTCAGTATGTTCTAAAAGATCAGCTAACCCTGATCATTACCCAGAGTGTTCTATAGATCAGCTAACCCTGATCATTGCCCAGTATGTTCTAATAGATCAGCTAACCCTGATCATTACCCAGTGTGTTCTATTAGATCAGCTAACCCTGATCATTACTCAGTATGTTCTATTAGATCAGCTAACCCTGATCATTACTCAGTATGTTCTAATAGATCAGCTAACCCTGATCATTACTCAGTATGTTCTAATAGATCAGCTAACCCTGATCATTACCCAGTATGTTCTAATAGATCAGCTAAACCTGATCATTACTCAGTATGTTCTATTAGATCAGCTTACCCTGATCATTACCCAGTGTGTTCTATTAGATCAGCTAACCCTGATCATTACTCAGTATGTTCTAATAGATCAGCTAACCCTGATCATTACTCAGTATGTTCTATTAGATCAGCTAACCCTGATCATTACTCAGTATGTTCTAATAGATCAGCTAACCCTGATCATTACTCAGTATGTTCTAATAGATCAGCTAACCCTGATCATTGCTCAGTATGTTCTATTAGATCAGCTAACCCTGATCATTACTCAGTATGTTCTAATAGATCAGCTAACCCTTATCATTACCCAGTGTGTTCTATTAGATCAGCTAACCCTTATCATTACCCAGTATGTTCTAATAGATCAGCTAACCCTGATCATTACCCAGTATGTTCTATTAGATCAGCTAACCCTGATCATTACTCAGTATGTTCTAATAGATCAGCTAACCCTTATCATTACCCAGTGTGTTCTATTAGATCAGCTAACCCTGATCATTACCCAGTGTGTTCTAATAGATCAGCTAACCCTGATCATTACTCAGTATGTTCTATTAGATCAGCTAACTCTGATCATTACCCAGTATGTTCTAATAGATCAGCTAACCCTGATCATTACCCAGTATGTTCTAATAGATCAGCTAACCCTGATCATGACCCAGTGTGTTCTATTAGATCAGCTAACCCTGATCATTACCCAGTGTGTTCTATTAGATCAGCTAACCCTGATCATTACCCAGTGTGTTCTAATAGATCAGCTAACCCTTATCATTACTCAGTATGTTCTAATAGATCAGCTAACCCTGATCATTACCCAGTGTGTTCTATTATATCAGCTAACCCTGATCATTACCCAGTGTGTTCTATTAGATCAGCTAACCCTGATCATTACCCAGTGTTTTCTATTAGATCAGCTAACCCTGATCATTACTCAGTATGTTCTAATAGATAAGCTAACCCTGATCATTACCCAGTGTGTTCTGAGAGATCAGCTAACCCTGATCATTACCCAGTGTGTTCTATTAGATCAGCTAACCCTGATCATTACTCAGTATGTTCTAATAGATCAGCTAACCCTGATCATTACCCAGTGTGTTAAATTAGATCAGCTAACCCTGATCATTACTCAGTGTGTTCTGAGAGATCAGCTAACCCTGATCATTACCCAGTGTGTTCTATTAGATCAGCTAACCCTGATCATTACTCAGTATGTTCTAATAGATCAGCTAACCCTTATCATTACCCAGTGTGTTCTATTAGATCAGCTAACCCTGATCATTACCCAGTGTGTTCTAATAGATCAGCTAACCCTGATCATTACCCAGTGTGTTCTATTAGATCAGCTAACCCTGATCATTACTCAGTATGTTCTAATAGATCAGCTAACACTGATCATTACCCAGAGTGTTCTATAGATCAGCTAACCCTGATCATTACTCAGTATGTTCTAATAGATCAGCTAACCCTGATCATTACCCAGAGTGTTCTAATAGATCAGCTAACCCTGATCATTACCCAGTGTGTTCTAAGATCAGCTAACCCTGATCATTACCCAGTGTGTTCTATTAGATCAGCTAACCCTGATCATTACTCAGTATGTTCTAATAGATCAGCTAACCCTTATCATTACCCAGTGTGTTCTATTAGATCAGCTAACCCTGATCATTACCCAGTGTGGTCTAATAGATTAGCTAACCCTGATCATTACCCAGTGTGTTCTATTAGATCAGCTAACCCTGATCATTACTCAGTATGTTCTAATAGATCAGCTAACACTGATCATTACCCAGAGTGTTCTAATAGATCAGCTAACCCTGATCATTACCCAGTGTGTTCTAAGATCAGCTAACCCTGATCATTACCCAGTGTGTTCTATTAGATCAGCTAACCCTGATCATTACTCAGTATGTTCTAATAGATCAGCTAACCCTTATCATTACCCAGTGTGTTCTATTAGATCAGCTAACCCTGATCATTACCCAGTGTGTTCTAATAGATCAGCTAACCCTGATCATTACCCAGTGTGTTCTATTAGATCAGCTAACCCTGATCATTACTCAGTATGTTCCAATAGATCAGCTAACACTGATCATTACCCAGAGTGTTCTATAGATCAGCTAAACCTGATCATTACTCAGTATGTTCTAATTGATCAGCTAACCCTGATCATTACCCAGAGTGTTCTAATAGATCAGCTAACCCTGATCATTACCCAGTGTGTTCTATTAGATCAGCTAACCATGATCATTACCCAGTGTGTTCTAATAGATCAGCTAACCCTGATCATTACCCAGTGTGTTCTATTAGATCAGCTAACCCTGATCATTACTCAGTATGTTCTAATAGATCAGCTAACCCTGATCATTACCCAGAGTGTTCTATAAATCAGCTAACCCTGATCATTACTCAGTATGTTCTAATAGATCAGCTAACCCTGATCATTACCCAGTGTGTTCAATTAGATCAGCTAACCCTGATAATTACTCAGTATGTTTCTATTAGATCAGCTAACCCTGATCCTTACTCAGTATGTTCTAATAGATCAGCTAACCCTGATCATTACTCAGTATGTTCTAATAGATCAGCTAACCCTGATCATTACCCCTTGTGTTCTATTAGATCAGCTAACCCTGATCATTACTCAGTATGTTCTAATAGATCAGCTAACCCTGATCATTACTCAGTATGTTCTTTTAGATCAGCTAACCCTTATCATTACCCAGTATGTTCTAATAGATCAGCTAACCCTGATCATTACCCAGTGTGTTCTATTAGAACAGCTAACCCTGATCATTACCCAGAGTGTTCTAATAGATCAGCTAACCCTGATCATTACCCAGAGTGTTCTAATAGATCAGCTAACCCTTATCATTACCCAGTGTGTTCTAATAGATCAGCTAAACCTGATCATTACTCAGTATGTTCTAATAGATCAGCTAACCCTGATCATTACCCAGTGTGTTCTATTAGATCAGCTAACCCTGATCATTACTCAGTATGTTCTTTTAGATCAGCTAACCCTTATCATTACTCAGTATGTTCTAATAGATAAGCTAACCCTGATCATTACCCAGTGTGTTCTGAGAGATAAGCTAACCCTGATCATTACCCAGTGTGTTCTATTAGATCAGCTAACCCTGATCATTACTCAGTATGTTCTAATAGATCAGCTAACCCTGATCATTACCCAGTGTGTTCTATTAGATCAGCTAACCCTGATCATTACTCAGTGTGTTCTAATAGATCAGCTAACCCTGATCATTACTCAGTGTGTTCTAATAGATCAGCTAACCCTGATCATTACTCAGTGTGTTCTGAGAGATCAGCTAACCCTTATCATTACCCAGTGTGTTCTAATAGATCAGCTAAACCTGATCATTACTCAGTATGTTCTAATAGATCAGCTAACCCTGATCATTACCCAGTGTGTTCTATTAGATCAGCTAACCCTGATCATTACTCAGTATGTTCTTTTAGATCAGCTAACCCTTATCATTACTCAGTATGTTCTAATAGATAAGCTAACCCTGATCATTACCCAGTGTGTTCTGAGAGATAAGCTAACCCTGATCATTACCCAGTGTGTTCTATTAGATCAGCTAACCCTGATCATTACTCAGTATGTTCTAATAGATCAGCTAACCCTGATCATTACCCAGTGTGTTCTATTAGATCAGCTAACCCTGATCATTACTCAGTGTGTTCTAATAGATCAGCTAACCCTGATCATTACTCAGTGTGTTCTAATAGATCAGCTAACCCTGATCATTACTCAGTATGTTCTAATAGATCAGCTAACCCTTATCATTACCCAGTGTGTTCTATTAGATCAGCTAACCCTGATCATTACCCAGTGTTTTCTAATAGATCAGCTAACCCTGATCATTACCCAGTGTGTTCTATTAGATCAGCTAACCCTGATCATTACTCAGTATGTTCTAATAGATCAGCTAACACTGATCATTACCCAGAGTGTTCTATAGATCAGCTAACCCTGATCATTACTCAGTATGTTCTAATAGATCAGCTAACCCTGATCATTACCCAGAGTGTTCTAATAGATCAGCTAACCCTGATCATTACCCAGTGTGTTCTAAGATCAGCTAACCCTGATCATTACCCAGAGTGTTCTAATAGATCAGCTAACCCTGATCATTACCCAGTGTGTTCTATTAGATCAGCTAACCCTGATCATTACTCAGTATGTTCTAAAAGATCAGCTAACCCTGATCATTACCCAGAGTGTTCTATAGATCAGCTAACCCTGATCATTGCCCAGTATGTTCTAATAGATCAGCTAACCCTGATCATTACCCAGTGTGTTCTATTAGATCAGCTAACCCTGATCATTATTCAGTATGTTCTATTAGATCAGCTAACCCTGATCATTACTCAGTATGTTCTAATAGATCAGCTAACCCTGATCATTACTCAGTATGTTCTAATAGATAAGCTAACCCTGATCATTACCCAGTATGTTCTAATAGATCAGCTAAACCTGATCATTACTCAGTATGTTCTATTAGATCAGCTAACCCTGATCATTACCCATTGTGTTCTATTAGATCAGCTAACCCTGATCATTACTCAGTATGTTCTAATAGATCAGCTAACCCTGATCATTACCCAGTGTTTTCTATTAGATCAGCTAACCCTGATCATTACTCAGTATGTTCTAATAGATAAGCTAACCCTGATCATTCCCCAGTGTGTTCTGAGAGATCAGCTAACCCTGATCATTACCCAGTGTGTTCTATTAGATCAGCTAACCCTGATCATTACTCAGTATGTTCTAATAGATCAGCTAACCCTGATCATTACCCAGTGTGTTCTATTAGATCAGCTAACCCTGATCATTACTCAGTGTGTTCTAATAGATCAGCTAACCCTGATCATTACTCAGTGTGTTCTGAGAGATCAGCTAACCCTGATCATTACCCAGTGTGTTCTATTAGATCAGCTAACCCTGATCATTACTCAGTATGTTCTAATAGATCAGCTAACCCTTATCATTACCCAGTGTGTTCTATTAGATCAGCTAACCCTGATCATTACCCAGTGTGTTCTAATAGATCAGCTAACCCTGATCATTACCCAGTGTGTTCTATTAGATCAGCTAACCCTGATCATTACTCAGTATGTTCTAATAGATCAGCTAACACTGATCATTACCCAGAGTGTTCTATAGATCAGCTAACCCTGATCATTACTCAGTATGTTCTAATAGATCAGCTAACCCTGATCATTACCCAGAGTGTTCTAATAGATCAGCTAACCCTGATCATTACCCAGTGTGTTCTAAGATCAGCTAACCCTGATCATTACCCAGAGTGTTCTAATAGATCAGCTAACCCTGATCATTACCCAGTTTGTTCTATTAGATCAGCTAACCCTGATCATTACTCAGTATGTTCTAATAGATCAGCTAACCCTTATCATTACCCAGTGTGTTCTATTAGATCAGCTAACCCTGATCATTACCCAGTGTGGTCTAATAGATTAGCTAACCCTGATCATTACCCAGTGTGTTCTATTAGATCAGCTAACCCTGATCATTACTCAGTATGTTCTAATAGATCAGCTAACACTGATCATTACCCAGAGTGTTCTATAGATCGGCTAACCCTGATCATTACTCAGTATGTTCTAATAGATCAGCTAACCCTGATCATTACCCAGAGTGTTCTAATAGATCAGCTAACCCTGATCATTACCCAGTGTGTTCTAAGATCAGCTAACCCTGATCATTACCCAGTGTGTTCTATTAGATCAGCTAACCCTGATCATTACTCAGTATGTTCTAATAGATCAGCTAACCCTTATCATTACCCAGTGTGTTCTATTAGATCAGCTAACCCTGATCATTACCCAGTGTGTTCTAATAGATCAGCTAACCCTGATCATTACCCAGTGTGTTCTATTAGATCAGCTAACCCTGATCATTACTCAGTATGTTCTAAAAGATCAGCTAACCCTGATCATTACCCAGAGTGTTCTATAGATCAGCTAACCCTGATCATTGCCCAGTATGTTCTAATAGATCAGCTAACCCTGATCATTACCCAGTGTGTTCTATTAGATCAGCTAACCCTGATCATTATTCAGTATGTTCTATTAGATCAGCTAACCCTGATCATTACTCAGTATGTTCTAATAGATCAGCTAACCCTGATCATTACTCAGTATGTTCTAATAGATAAGCTAACCCTGATCATTACCCAGTATGTTCTAATAGATCAGCTAAACCTGATCATTACTCAGTATGTTCTATTAGATCAGCTAACCCTGATCATTACCCAGTGTGTTCTATTAGATCAGCTAACCCTGATCATTACTCAGTATGTTCTAATAGATCAGCTAACCCTGATCATTACTCAGTATGTTCTAATAGATCAGCTAACCCTGATCATTGCTCAGTATGTTCTATTAGATCAGCTAACCCTGATCATTACTCAGTATGTTCTAATAGATCAGCTAACCCTTATCATTACCCAGTGTGTTCTATTAGATCAGCTAACCCTTATCATTACCCAGTATGTTCTAATAGATCAGCTAACCCTGATCATTACCCAGTATGTTCTATTAGATCAGCTAACCCTGATCATTACTCAGTATGTTCTAATAGATCAGCTAACCCTGATCATTACCCAGTGTGTTCTATTAGATCAGCTAACCCTGATCATTACCCAGTGTGTTCTAATAGATCAGCTAACCCTGATCATTACTCAGTATGTTCTATTAGATCAGCTAACTCTGATCATTACCCAGTATGTTCTAATAGATCAGCTAACCCTGATCATTACCCAGTATGTTCTAATAGATCAGCTAACCCTGATCATGACCCAGTGTGTTCTATTAGATCAGCTAACCCTGATCATTACCCAGTGTGTTCTATTAGATCAGCTAACCCTGATCATTACCCAGTGTGTTCTAATAGATCAGCTAACCCTTATCATTACTCAGTATGTTCTAATAGATCAGCTAACCCTGATCATTACCCAGTGTGTTCTATTATATCAGCTAACCCTGATCATTACCCAGTGTGCTCTATTAGATCAGCTAACCCTGATCATTACCCAGTGTTTTCTATTAGATCAGCTAACCCTGATCATTACTCAGTATGTTCTAATAGATCAGCTAACCCTGATCATTACCCAGTGTGTTCTGAGAGATCAGCTAACCCTGATCATTACCCAGTGTGTTCTATTAGATCAGCTAACCCTGATCATTACTCAGTATGTTCTAAAAGATCAGCTAACCCTGATCATTACCCAGAGTGTTCTATAGATCAGCTAACCCTGATCATTGCCCAGTATGTTCTAATAGATCAGCTAACCCTGATCATTACCCAGTGTGTTTTATTAGATCAGCTAACCCTGATCATTATTCAGTATGTTCTATTAGATCAGCTAACCCTGATCATTACTCAGTATGTTCTAATAGATCAGCTAACCCTGATCATTACTCAGTATGTTCTAATAGATCAGCTAACCCTGATCATTACCCAGTATGTTCTAATAGATCAGCTAAACCTGATCATTACTCAGTATGTTCTATTAGATCAGCTAACCCTGATCATTACCCAGTGTGTTCTATTAGATCAGCTAACCCTGATCATTACTCAGTATGTTCTAATAGATCAGCTAACCCTGATCATTACTCAGTATGTTCTAATAGATCAGCTAACCCTGATCATTGCTCAGTATGTTCTATTAGATCAGCTAACCCTGATCATTACTCAGTATGTTCTAATAGATCAGCTAACCCTTATCATTACCCAGTGTGTTCTATTAGATCAGCTAACCCTTATCATTACCCAGTATGTTCTAATAGATCAGCTAACCCTGATCATTACCCAGTATGTTCTATTAGATCAGCTAACCCTGATCATTACCCAGTGTGTTCTATTAGATCAGCTAACCCTGATCATTACCCAGTGTGTTCTAATAGATCAGCTAACCCTGATCATTACTCAGTATGTTCTATTAGATCAGCTAACTCTGATCATTACCCAGTATGTTCTAATAGATCAGCTAACCCTGATCATTACCCAGTATGTTCTAATAGATCAGCTAACCCTGATCATGACCCAGTGTGTTCTATTAGATCAGCTAACCCTGATCATTACCCAGTGTGTTCTATTAGATCAGCTAACCCTGATCATTACCCAGTGTGTTCTAATAGATCAGCTAACCCTGATCATTACCCAGTGTGTTCTATTAGATCAGCTAACCCTGATCATTACTCAGTATGTTCTAATAGATCAGCTAACACTGATCATTACCCAGAGTGTTCTATAGATCAGCTAACCCTGATCATTACTCAGTATGTTCTAATAGATCAGCTAACCCTGACCATTACCCAGAGTGTTCTAATAGATCAGCTAACCCTGATCATTACCCAGTGTGTTCTAAGATCAGCTAACCCTGATCATTACCCAGAGTGTTCTAATAGATCAGCTAACCCTGATCATTACCCAGTGTGTTCTATTAGATCAGCTAACCCTGATCATTACTCAGTATGTTCTAATAGATCAGCTAACCCTTATCATTACCCAGTGTGTTCTATTAGATCAGCTAACCCTGATCATTACCCAGTGTGTTCTAATAGATCAGCTAACCCTGATCATTACCCAGTGTGTTCTATTAGATCAGCTAACCCTGATCATTACTCAGTATGTTCTAAAAGATCAGCTAACCCTGATCATTACCCAGAGTGTTCTATAGATCAGCTAACCCTGATCATTACCCAGTGTGTTCTAATAGATCAGCTAACCCTGATCATTACCCAGTGTGTTCTATTAGATCAGCTAACCCTGATCAT
>NW_028163934.1:57500-66022 GCF_964263955.1 Coregonus lavaretus | reverse complement strand
GTAGACCAACAACCTGTCAGTAGACCAACAACCTGTCAGTAGGAAACAACCTGTCAGTAGGACAACAACCTGTCAGTAGGACAACAACCTGTCAGTAGACCAACAACCTGTCAGTAGACCAACAACCTGTCAATAGACCAACAACCTGTCAGTAGGAAACAACCTGTCAGTAGGACAACAACCTGTCAGTAGACCAACAACCTGTCAGTAGACCAACAACCTGTCAGTAGGAAACAACCTGTCAGTAGGACAACAACTGTCAGTAGGACAACAACCTGTCAGTAGACCAACAACCTGTCAGTAGACCAACAACCTGTCAATAGACCAACAACCTGTCAGTAGGAAACAACCTGTCAGTAGGACAACAACCTGTCAGTAGACCAACAACCTGTCAGTAGGACAACAACCTGTCAGTAGGACAACAACCTGTCAGTAGACCAACAACCTGTCAGTAGACCAACAACCTGTCAATAGACCAACAACCTGTCAGTAGGAAACAACCTGTCAGTAGGACAACAACCTGTCAGTAGGACAACAACCTGTCAGTAGGACAACAACCTGTCAGTAGACCAACAACCTGTCAATAGACCAACAACCTGTCAGTAGGAAACAACCTGTCAGTAGGACAACAACCTGTCAGTAGGACAACAACCTGTCAGTAGACCAACAACCTGTCAGTAGACCAACAACCTGTCAATAGACCAACAACCTGTCAGTAGGAAACAACCTGTCAGTAGGACAACAACCTGTCAGTAGACCAACAACCTGTCAGTAGGACAACAACCTGTCAGTAGGACAACAACCTGTCAGTAGACCAACAACCTGTCAGTAGACCGACAACCTGTCAGTAGACCGACAACCTGTCAGTAGGACGACAACCTGTCAGTAGGACGACAACCTGTCAGTAGGACGACAACCTGTCAGTAGGACGACAACCTGTCAGTAGGACAACAACCAGTCAGTAGACCAACAACCTGTCAGTAGACCGACAACCTGTCAGTAGACCGACAACCTGTCAGTAGGACGACAACCTGTCAGTAGGACAACAACCTGTCAGTAGACCAACAACCTGTCAGTAGGACAACAACCTGTCAATAGACCAACAACCTGTCAGTAGACCAACAACCTGTCAATAGACCAACAACCTGTCAGTAGGACAACAACCTGTCAGTAGACCAACAACCTGTCAGTAGGACAACAACCTGTCAGTAGGACAACAACCTGTCAGTAGACCAACAACTTGTCAGTAGGACAACAACCTGTCAGTAGACCAACAACCTGTCAGTAGGACAACAACCTGTCAGTAGGACAACAACCTGTCAGTAGACCAACAACCTGTCAGTAGACCAACAACCTGTCAATAGACCAACAACCTGTCAGTAGGAAACAACCTGTCAGTAGGACAACAACCTGTCAGTAGACCAACAACCTGTCAGTAGACCAACAACCTGTCAGTAGGACGACAACCTGTCAGTAGGCCAACAACCTGTCAGTAGGACAACAACCTGTCAATAGACCAACAACCTGTCAGTAGGACAACAACCTGTCAATAGACCAACAACCTGTCAGTAGACCAACAACCTGTCAATAGACCAACAACCTGTCAGTAGGACAACAACCTGTCAGTAGACCAACAACCTGTCAGTAGGACAACAACCTGTCAGTAGGACAACAACCTGTCAGTAGACCAACAACCTGTCAGTAGGACAACAACCTGTCAGTAGACCAACAACCTGTCAGTAGGACAACAACCTGTCAGTAGACCAACAACCTGTCAGTAGGACGACAACCTGTCAGTAGGACGACAACCTGTCAGTAGGACAACAACCTGTCAGTAGACCAACAACCTGTCAGTAGGACAACAACCTGTTGGTCTACCTGTCAGTAGGACAACAACCTGTCAGTAGGACAACAACCTGTCAGTAGGACAACAACCTGTCAGTAGACCAACAACCTGTCAGTAGACCAACAACCTGTCAGTAGGACAACAACCTGTCAGTAGGACAACAACCTGTCAGTAGACCAACAACCTGTCAGTAGGACAACAACCTGTCAGTACGACAACAACCTGTCAGTAGACCAACAACCTGTCAGTAGACCAACAACCTGTCAGTAGGACGACAACCTGTCAGTAGGACTACAACCTGTCAGTAGGACGACAACCTGTCAGTAGGACAACAACCTGTCAGTAGACCAACAACCTGTCAGTAGGACGACAACCTGTCAGTAGGACGACAACCTGTCAGTAGACCAACAACCTGTCAGTAGACCAACAACCTGTCAGTAGGACAACAACCTGTCAGTAGACCAACAACCTGTCAGTAGGACAACAACCTGTCAGTAGACCAACAACCTGTCAGTAGGACGACAACCTGTCAGTAGGACGACAACCTGTCAGTAGGACAACAACCTGTCAGTAGACCAACAACCTGTCAGTAGACCAACAACCTGTCAGTAGGACAACAACCTGTCAGTAGACCAACAACCTGTCAGTAGGACAACAACCTGTCAGTAGGACGACAACCTGTCAGTAGGACGACAACCTGTCAGTAGGACAACAACCTGTCAGTAGGAAACAACCTGTCAGTAGGACAACAACCTGTCAGTAGACCAACATCCTGTCAGTAGGACAACAACCTGTCAGTAGGACAACAACCTGTCAGTAGGAAACAACCTGTCAGTAGGACAACAACCTGTCAGTAGGACAACAACCTGTCAGTAGACCAACAACCTGTCAGTAGGACGACAACCTGTCAGTAGACCAACAACCTGTCAGTAGGACGACAACCTGTCAGTAGGACAACAACCTGTCAGTAGGACAACAACCTGTCAATAGACCAACAACCTGTCAGTAGGACAACAACCTGTCAATAGACCAACAACCTGTCAGTAGGACAACAACCTGTCAGCCTGCTGTCCTGCACACTGAGCTGGTTAACTTTTTTCACATCAAATAGGAGAATGAGTCAGGTGCTGATTTCATTCAATAACATGATGTGAAACTCCTGCTTTGTTCCTCTTTGACTGTAAAGCGTCTTCCCTACCCAGCTAACACAAACAAATACCGTACATACTCAATACATCTAAATTGACTTGACAAGGGGCTTGTAAATATTATGAGAGTAGGTGGGGTACACTGTACGAGCATTTGTTTGTTTTGTGTGTGCGTGGTGTGTCCGTGAATGTGTGTGCGTGTGATTGTGAACACTGTGCCCAGTGTCCAGTCCTCACCTCGTAGGCCTGAGGGCTGGTGAGGCATCGTGCCAGGGGACCACAGCAGGACGGCAGGGTAGTGATGAGAGGAGGACCACTGTGGGTCAACATGGGCTTCAGGTAGCTGGCATACCGTTAAGGAAGACAAAGACCTTTACATACTAATATTACCCAAGGAACTCTAACAGAGTGATATCTGGAATAGCTTCTGATTCATCTGAGAAGGTCTAAAGTCTAGCGGGATGTCAGAATATCAGTTTTCATGTTGGCATGTCAGACACATGGATAGTAGTCAGCACAATGAGGGCTCTGTGTGTTGCTGTGTGGGGCTAGAGGGGAGGAGGGAGGAGGGAGGAGGAGAGGAGGAGGAACAGGAGGAGTGGAGGGAGGAGGGAGGGAGCAGGAGAGGAGGAAGAGGCGGGAGGAGGAGAGAGGAGGAGGAGGAGGAGGAGGAGGAGTGGAGGGAGGAGGGAGGAGGGAGGAGGAGGGAGCAGGAGAGAGGAGAAGGAGGAGGAGAGAGGAGGAGGAGGAGGAGAGAGCAGGAGAGGAGGAGAGGAGGGAGGAGGGAGGAGGAGGAGGAGAGGAGGGAGCAGGAGGGAGGAGGAGGAACAGGAGGAGAGGAGGGAGGAGGGAGCAGAAGGGAAGGAGGAGGGAGGAAGAGAGAGCAGGAGAGGAGGGAGCAGGAGGGAGGGAGGAGGAGAGGAGGGAGCAGGCGGGAGGAGGAGGAGGAGGAGGAAGGAGGAGGAGAGGAGGGAGCAGGCGGGAGGAGGAGAGGAGGGAGGAGGAGGAGGCGGGGAGGAGGAGGAGAGAGGAGGAGGAGGAGGAGGAGAGAGCAGGAGAGGAGGAGAGGAGGGAGGAGGAGGGAGCAGGAGAGGAGGAGAGGAGGGAGCAGGAGAGGAGGAGGAGGAGGAGAGAGGAGAGAGGAGAAGGAGGAGGAGAAGGAGGAGGAGGAGAGAGCAGGAGAGCAGGAGAGGAGGAGAGGAGAGAGGAGGAGAGGAGGGAGGAGGGAGGAGGAGGAGGAGAGGAGGGAGCAGGAGAGGATGAGAGGAGGGAGCAGGAGGAGGAGGAGAGGAGGGAGCAGGAGAGGAGGGAGGAGGAGAGGAGGGAGCAGGCGGGAGGAGGAGGAGGAGAGGAGGGAGTAGGCGGGAGGAGGAGAGGAGGGAGGAGGAGAGGAGGAGGAGGCGGGAGGAGGAGAGAGGAGGAGGAGGAGGAGGAGAGAGCAGGAGAGGAGGAGAGGAGGGAGGAGGGAGGAGGAGGGAGCAGGAGAGGAGGAGAGGAGGGAGCAGGAGAGGAGGAGGAGGAGGAGAGAGGAGAGAGGAGAAGGAGGAGGAGAGAGGAGGAGGAGGAGGAGGAGGAGAGAGCAGGAGAGGAGGAGAGGAGAGAGGAGGAGAGGAGGGAGGAGGGAGGAGGGAGGAGGAGGAGGAGGAGGAGAGGAGGGAGCAGGAGAGGATGAGAGGAGGGAGCAGGAGGAGGAGGAGAGGAGGGAGCAGGAGAGGAGGGAGGAGGAGAGGAGGGAGCAGGCGGGAGGAGGAGGAGGAGAGGAGGGAGTAGGCGGGAGGAGGAGAGGAGGGAGGAGGAGAGGAGGAGGAGGGGGAGGAGGAGAGAGGAGGAGGAGGAGGAGAGAGCAGGAGAGGAGGAGAGGAGGGAGGAGGAGGGAGCAGGAGAGGAGAGGTGGGAGCAGGAGAGGAGGAGGAGGAGGAGAGAGGAGAAGGAGGAGGAGAGAGGAGGAGGAGGAGGAGAGAGCAGGAGAGGAGGAGAGGAGGGAGGAGGAGGAGGAGAGGAGGGAGCAGGAGAGGATGAGAGGAGGGAGGAGGGAGCAGAAGGGAAGGAGGAGGGAGGAAGAGAGAGCAGGAGAGGAGGGAGCAGAAGGGAGGAGGAGGAGAGGAGGGAGCAGGAGAGGAGGGAGGAGGAGAGGAGGGAGTAGGCGGGAGGAGGAGGAGGAGGAGGGAGGAGGAGAGGAGGGAGCAGGCGGGAGGAGGAGAGGAGGGAGGAGGAGAGGAGGAGGAGGAGGAGGAGAGAGCAGGAGAGGAGGAGAGGAGGGAGGAGGGAGGAGGAGGGAGCAGGAGAGGAGGAGAGGAGGGAGCAGGAGGGAGGAGGAGGAACAGGAGGAGAGGAGGGAGGAGGGAGCAGAAGGGAAGGAGGAGGGAGGAAGAGAGAGCAGGAGAGGAGGAGGAGGAGGAGAGAGGAGGGAGCAGGAGAGGAGGGAGGAAGAGAGAGCAGGAGAGGAGGGAGAAAGAGAGAGCAGGAGAGGAGGGAGCAGGAGGGAGGAGGAGGAGAGGAGGAGCAGGAAGGAGGAGGAGGGAGGAGGAGAGAGCAGGAGAGGAGGGAGCAGGATAGGGAGGAGGAGGAGGAGGAGAAGAGGAGGGAGCAGGAGGGAGGAGGAGAGAGCAGGAGGGAGGAGGAGAGAGCAGGAGAGGAGGGAAGAGGAAGTAGGAGGGTCAGTGGGTATTGAAGGGTATCTAGCTAGCCCGTCTCAGTGGGTATTGAAGGGTATCCAGCTAGCCCGTCTCAGTGGGTATTGAAGGGTATCCAGCTTTACCGTCTCAGTGGGTATTGAAGGGTATCCAGCTTTACCGTCTCAGTGGGTATTGAAGGGTATCTAGCAGCCTGTCTCAGTGGGGTATTGAAGGGTATCTAGCAACCGGTCTCAGTGGGTATTGAAGGGTATCTTCCTAGCCCTTCTCAGTGGGTATTGAAGGGTATCTAGCTAGCCCGTCTCAGTGGGTATTGAAGGGTATCTAGCTAGTCCGTCTCAGTGGGTATTGAAGGGTATCTAGCTATACTGTATCAGTGGGTATTGAAGGGTATCTAGCTAGCCCGTCTCAGTGGGTATTGAAGGGTATCTAGCTAGCCCGTCTCAGTGGGTATTGAAGGGTATCTAGCAACCGGTCTCAGTGGGTATTGAAGGGTATCTAGCAACCAGTCTCAGTGGGTATTGAAGGGGATCTAGCAACCGGTCTCAGTGGGTATTGAAGGGTATCTAGCTTTACCGTCTCAGTGGGTATTGAAGGGGATCTAGCAACCGGTCTCAGTGGGTATTGAAGGGTATCTAGCAGCCCGTCTCAATGGGTATTGAAGGGTATCTAGCTAGCCCGTCTCAGTGGGTATTGAAGGATATCTAGCTAGTGTGTCAGAGGTTATGGAAGTATCTAGCTAGCCAGTCTCAGTGGGTATTGAAGGGTATCTTCCTAGCCCGTCTCAGTGGGTATTGAAGGGGATCTAGCAACCGGTCTCAGTGGGTATTGAAGGGTATCTAGCAGCCCGTCTCAGTGGGTATTGAAGGGTATCTAGTTAGCCCGTCTCAGTGGGTATTGAAGGGTATCTAGCAGCCTGTCTCAGTGGGAAATGAAGGGTATCTTCCTAGCCCGTCTCAGTGGGTATTGAAGGGTATCTAGCTTTACCGTCTCAGTGGGTATTGAAGGGGATCTAGCTAGTGTGTCAGAGGTTATGGAAGTATCTAGCTAGCCAGTCTCAGTGGGTATTGAAGGGTATCTTCCTAGCCCGTCTCAGTGGGTATTGAAGGGGATCTAGCAACCGGTCTCAGTGGGTATTGAAGGGTATCTAGCTTTACCGTCTCAGTGGGTATTGAAGGGTATCTAGCTTTACCGTCTCAGTGGGTATTGAAGGGTATCTAGCTTTACCGTCTCAGTGGGTATTGAAGGGTATCTAGCTAGCGTCTCAGTGGGTATTGAAGGGTATCTAGCTTTACCGTCTCAGTGGGTATTGAAGGGTATCTAGCAACCGGTCTCAGTGGGTATTGAAGGGTATCTAGCTTTACCGTCTCAGTGGGTATTGAAGGGTATCTAGCTTTACCGTCTCAGTGGGTATTGAAGGGTATCTAGCTAGCGTCTCAGTGGGTATTGAAGGGTATCTAGCGTCTCAGTGGGTATTGAAGGGTATCTAGCTTTACCGTCTCAGTGGGTATTGAAGGGGATCTAGCAACCGGTCTCAGTGGGTATTGAAGGGTATCTAGCTAGCCCGTCTCAGTGGGAAATGAAAGGGATCTAGCAACCGGTCTCAGTGGGTATTGAAGGGTACCCAGCTAGCCCGTCTCAGTGGGTATGGAAGTATCTAGCTAGCCCGTCTCAGTGGGTATTGATATTGAAGGGTATCTAGCTAGCCCGTCTCAGTGGGAAATGAAAGGGATCTAGCAACCGGTCTCAGTGGGTATTGAAGGGTATCTAGCTAGCCTGTCTCAGTGGGTATTGAAGGGTATCTAGCTAGCCCTTCTCAGTGGGTATTGAAGGGTATCTTGCTATACTGTATCAGTGGGTATTGAAGGGTATCTTGCTATACTGTATCAGTGGGTATTGAAGGGTATCTTGCTATACTGTATCAGTGGGTATTGAAGGGTATCTTGCTATACTGTATCAGTGGGTATTGAAGGGGATCTTGCTAGCCCGTCTCAGTGGGTATTGAAGGGTATCTTGCTATACTGTATCAGTGGGTATTTAAGGGTATCTTGCTATACTGTATCAGTGGGTATTGAAGGGTATCTTGCTATACTGTATCAGTGGGTATTGAAGGGGATCTTGCTAGCCCGTCTCAGTGGGTATTGAAGGGTATCTAGCTAGCGCATCTCAATGGTTATGGAAGTATCTAAATAGCCTGTCTCAGTGGGAAATGAAAGGGATCTAGCAACCGGTCTCAGTGGGGATTGAAGGGTATCTAGTTAGTGCGTCAGAGGTTATGGAAGTATCTAGCTAGCCAGTCTCAGTGGGTATTGAAGGGTATCTTCCTAGCCCGTCTCAGTGGGTATTGAAGGGTATCTAGCTAGCCTGTCTCAGTGGGAAATGAAAGGGATCTAGCAACCGGTCTCAGTGGGTATTGAAGGGTATCTAGTTAGTGCGTCAGAGGTTATGGAAGTATCTAGCTTGCCAGTCTCAGTGGGTATTAAAGGGTATCTTCCTAGCCCGTCTCAGTGGGTATTGAAGGGTATCTACCTAGCCTGTCTCAGTGGGTATTGAAGGATATCTAGCTAGCCGTCTCAGTGGGTATTGAAGGGTACCCAGCTAGCCCGTCTCAGTGGGTATTGAAGGGTATCTAGCTAGCCCGTCTCAGTGGGTATTGAAGGGTATCCAGCTAGCCCGTCTCAGTGGGTATTGAAGGGTACCCAGCTAGCCCGTCTCAGTGGGTATTGAAGGGTATCTAGCTAGCCCGTCTCAGTGGGTATTGAAGGGTACCTAGCTAGCCCGTCTCAGTGGGAAATGAAAGGGATCTAACAACCGGTCTCAGTGGGTATTGAAGGGTATCTAGCAGCCCGTCTCAGTGGGTATTGAAGGGTATCTAGCAGCCCGTCTCAGTGGGTA
>NW_028163934.1:40000-52500 GCF_964263955.1 Coregonus lavaretus | reverse complement strand
GACAGTTTTAGACAGTAGCCAACAGGCTGTATCCTGACAGTTTTAGACAGTAGCCAACAGGCTGTATCCTGACAGTAGCCAACAGGCTGTATCCTGACAGTTTTAGACAGTAGCCAACAGGCTGTACCCTGACAGTTTTAGACAGTAGCCAACAGGCTGTACCCTGACAGTTTTAGACAGTAGCCAACAGGCTGTATCCTGACAGTTTTAGACAGTAGCCAACAGGCTGTATCCTGACAGTTTTAGACAGTAGCCAACAGGCTGTATCCTGACAGTTTTAGACAGTAGCCAACAGGCTGTATCCTGACAGTTTTAGACAGTAGCCAACAGGCTGTATCCTGACAGTTTTAGACAGTAGTCAACAGGCTGTATCCTGACAGTTTTAGACAGTAGCCAACAGGCTGTATCCTGACAGTTTTAGACAGTAGCCAACAGGCTGTACCCTGACAGTTTTAGACAGTAGCCAACAGGCTGTATCCTGACAGTTTTAGACAGTAGCCAACAGGCTGTATCCTGACAGTTTTAGACAGTAGCCAACAGGCTGTATCCTGACAGTTTTAGACAGTAGTCAACAGGCTGTATCCTGACAGTTTTAGACAGTAGCCAACAGGCTGTATCCTGACAGTTTTAGACAGTAGCCAACAGGCTGTATCCTGACAGTAGCCAACAGGCTGTACCCTGACAGTTTTAGACAGTAGCCAACAGGTTATTGGGGCTATCTGAGCATAATGTAGGCCTACCAACAAAACCAATGGAGCGAATCCCATAACATTTACACATGGAAATACAAAGTGTGCAATACAAAGATATGCTTGGGGCAAATCCAATACAACACATTACTGAGTACCACTCCGTATTTTCAAGCATAGTGTTGGCGTCATCATGTTATGGGTATGTTTGTAATCGTTAAGGACTGGGGAGTTTTTCAGGATAAAAAAGAAACAGAACGGAGCTAAGCTCAGGTAAAATCCTAGAGGAAAACCTGGTTTCCACCAGACACTGGGAGATGAATTCACCTTTCAGCACAACTATAACCTAAAACACAAGGCCAAATCTACACTGGAGTTGCTTACCAAGAAGACGGTGAATGTTCCTGAGTGGCCGAGTTACAGTTTTGATTTAAATCTACTTGAAAATCTATGGCAAGACCTGAAAAGGGTTGTCTTGCAATGATCAACAACCACTTTGACAGAGCTTGAAGAATTTTGAAAAGAATAATGGGCAAATATTGTAAATGCAGGTGTGCAAAGCTCTTAGAGACTTACCCAGAAAGACTCACAGCTGTCAAAGGTGATTCTAACATTACATTTTACATTTTAGTCATTTAGCAGACGCTCTTATCCAGAGCGACTTACAGTTAGTGAGTACATACATATTTGTATTTATTTTTCACACTGGCCCCCCGCAGGAATCGAACCCACAACCCTGGCGTTGCAAACACCATGCTCTACCTGTGCGCCGCCCCATGGGTCTCCCGGTCACGGCCGGCTACGACAGAGCCTGGATTCGAACCAGGATCTCTAGTGGCGCAGCTAGCACTGCGATGCGGCGCCTTAGACCACTGCCCCATTCGGGAGCATGTATTGATTAAATACATACGCAAATTAGATTTTGTATTTTTTTATCAACCATTTCAAAAAACATTTTCACTTTGTCATTATGGGTTATTGTGTGTAGATGGGTGAGTTTTTTAAATGTATTTAATCCATTTTGAAATCAGGCTGAAACAACAAAAATGTTGAATAAGTCAAGGGGTATGAAAACTTTCTGAAGGCACTGTATAGAGTCAGTTGTATCAAATCAAATCAAATACCGTGAAATGCTTACTTACAAGCCCTTAACCAACAATGCAGTTCAAGAAATAGAGTTAAGAAAATATTTACTAAATAAACTAAAGTAAAAAATAATATAAAAGTAACACAATAAAATAACAATAACGAGGCTATATACAGGGGGTACCGGTACCGGGTCAATGGGCTGGAGGCTATATACAGGGGGTACCGGTACCTAGTCAATGGGCTGGAGGCTATATACAGGGGGTACCGGTACCGAGTCAATGGGCTGGAGGCTATATACAGGGGGTACCGGTACCGAGTCAATGGGCTGGAGGCTATATACAGGGGGTACCGGTACCGAGTCAATGGGCTGGAGGCTATATACAGGGGGTACCGGTACCGAGTCAATGGGCTGGAGGCTATATACAGGGGGTACCTGTACCGAGTCAATGGGCTGGAGGCTATATACAGGGGGTACCGGTACCGAGTCAATGGGCTGGAGGCTATATACAGGGGGTACCGGTACCGAGTCAATGGGCTGGAGGCTATATACAGGGGGTACCGGTACCGAGTCAATGGGCTGGAGGCTATATACAGGGGGTACCGGTACCTAGTCAATGGGCTGGAGGCTATATACAGGGGGTACCGAGTCAATGTGCTGGGTACAGGTTAGCTGAGGTAATAACAAGGCTATATACAGGGGGTACCGGTACCGAGTCAATGTGCTTGGTACAGGTTAGTTGAGGTAATAACGAGGCTATATGCAGGGGGTACCGGTACCGAGTCAATGTGCGAGGGTACAGGTTAGTTGAGGTAATTCGTACATGTAGGGAGGGGTTAAGTAACTATGCATAGACAATAAACAGCGAGTTTGTAAAAACCAATGAAAATAGTCCAGGTAGTCATTTGATGAATTGTTCAGCAGTCTTATGGCTTGGGGATAGAAGTGGTTAAGGAGCCTTTTGGACCTAGACTTGGAGCTCCGGTACCGCTTGCCGTGAGGTAGCAGAGAGAACAGTCTATGACTTGGGTGACTGGAGTCTGACCATTTTTAGGGCCTTCCTCTGACACCGCCTGGTATAGAGGTCCTGGATGGCAGGAAGCTTGGCCCCAGTGATGTACTGGGCCGTACGCACTACCCTCTGTAGCGCCTTGCGGGCGGAGGCCGAGCAGTTGCCATACCAGGCGGTGATGCAACCGGTCAGGATGCTCTCGATTGTGCAGCTGTATAACTTTTTGAGGATCTGAGGACCCATGCCAAATCTTTTCAGTCTCCTGAGGGGGAAAAGGTGTTGTCGTGCCCTCTTCACGACTGTCTTGGTGTGTTTGGACCATGATAGTTTGTTGGTGATGTGGACACCAAGGAACTTGAAACTATCGACCCGCTCCACTACAGCCCCATCGATGTGAATGGGGGCCTGTTCGGCCCTGCTTTCCCTGTAGTCCACGATCATCTCCTTTGTCTTGTAGTGAGCGTTTTAGAGTCTGAGGCACCTCAGGACTGTTCAAAGAGCCACAGACACACAGGAAACAACTTAGACTTAGTTTCAGTTCTATCCTGATAGGCCATGAACCCTGAACCAACCACAACATCCGACAACCAGTAGAAGACGAAGTCCATGTGATAGTTGACTGTTGACTGATGAAGATGAGTCTCTTTCCCCTGATGTCAGAACCGTTTGTAGAGCTCTAGTGGAGGGCAGAAGGTGAGTCAAACTTACTGTTGAAAGTTGTAATAGTAGAAAGCACAAGATGCCATTTTCTATATTGGGTCGTACATCATCAGTTCCTCTTATCATGTTAGTCATTGCAGACCTTAGAGAGATATTTATAACTGGTCAGAAATGTCCAGATCAACTAGCCCATGTCAGCTAACGTTTTCTTATTTAGGTTTTTTTGTAATTTTTTTGTCACTCAAATATCACATGAATACACGGCAAAAATGTATAGAATTCCAAGGAAATTAGCTTTAAAGCAGCCCAATGTTCTTTGCACCACATGACAAAATGTGTAGAATTGCAGGAAATGAGTTTTAAACCTGCAAAATGATCTCCACCAACCAGAGGGGTGTGAACATGATCTCCACCAACCAGAGGGGTGTGGACATGATCTCCACCAACCAGAGGGGTGTGGACATGATCTCCACCAACCAGAGGGGTGTGGACATGATCTCCACCAACCAGAGGGGTGTGGACATGATCTCCACCAACCAGAGGGGTGTGAACAGTTTGATTCATGGGCAGTGCTTGTGCCCACAGAAATAGAGATGTCGTCAGTAGAGGGGACAATGGGACAGAGAGATAAACAGATGGGCCCTGGTCTTGAAAGTAGTGCACCATATAGGGAATAGGGTGCCATTCTCTGGTCTAATGTAGTGCACTATATAGGGAATAGGGTGCCATTCTCTGGTCTAAAGTAGTGCACTGTATAGGGAATAGGGTGCCATTCTCTGGTCTAAAGTAGTGCACTGTATAGGGAATAGGGTGCCATTCTCTGGTCTAAAGTAGTGCACTATATAGGGAATAGGGTGCCATTTAGGACAGACCATAGACTCACCCCTTGAAAGACCAGGAAGTTATCTCCACATTGTTGCAGGTCTTGATCTGGATCCACTCCAACCCTGTAGAGGGGCCAGGACAGGTTAAAGGACTGATATAACCGTGTGAATCCATTGTGGCATTATGGTATGATGTCAGAAGCTCTGCCAAAGCCTTGGATGTGAACAGTTCACCACAATGACTCTACAATCAACCACAGACAGACAGACAGACAGACAGACAGACAGACAGACAGACAGAAAGACACAGACATCCTATAACCCTCATGAAAAATACCATAAACCTCATAAAATCCTATTAACCTCAAAAAATCCTATAACCCTCATATAAAATCCTATAACCCTCATATGAAATCCTATAACCCTCATATAAAAGACTACATAAACCTATTTTCAGTCCTCTGCAGCTAGCAACTGGAACGAGCTGCAAAAAACACTCAAACTGGACAGTTGTATCTCAATCTCTTCATTCAAAGACTCAATCATGGACACTCTTACTAACTTCTTGCCTTTGTGCCGTTGTCCGTCATTGTAAATAAGAATTTGTTCTTAACTGACTTGCCTAGTTAAATAAAGGTTAAATAAAATAAATATAAAATATAAAAGACTATATAAACCTCATAAAATACTATATAACCCTTCTATAAAATACAATATAACCCTCATATAAAATACTATATAAACCTCATAAAAGACTGTTCGTAAACTTTATCTGGAGTGCCAGAGTGCGCTCTGGGCGTTCGTAAACTCAGAGCGTTGTCAGATTGTCCATTCGTAAATCCAGAGCGTTTCGCTCTCGGATCGTTCAGAGCGCACACTGGACGCACTGGCGGAGGAGTAGGGTTGATCCGAGCGTCCTGTCCTAACAGCAGTCAAGCACCCAAGCTAACTGGCTAACGTTGGCTAGCTACTTCCAGACACAAATGAGAGAACATCTCACTCTGACCATTTTACTCGCCCTAGCAGAACTGGTTCATCAGTTATTTTACCAGCTACGTTTATCAACATTTGTCGCAGTGACGTCATGAACATTCTATTGAAATGGTTCCTTGCATAGTGGAGTCTTTTGTTAAGACATGCTGCTAGCTAGCTAAACAATGAACCATAATCCCAACTCATGACTTTACTACCCTGCATGAATCTGCAGGTAGCTAACCAACCAGGTTCAATGTTAGCTAGCTAACATTAGGCTATAACTAGCAAAGCAAATGGCTCTGAGATACAAATAATATTACTACAGATCATAAACGTAACGTTAGCTAGCGAGCCAGCCAGCTCACTTTAGCTCGCTATTTAACAGTACACTTTATCTTGAAATGAAAACAACTTTGACAAAATTAGAAATGTGTAATATCTGAAAATGTAGCTAGCTAGACTATCTTACCCATATACGTGGATGGACGCTTCTCCTTCTCTGTCACGGATGCTATGGTTGCCCTTAGTTTGAAGATGTAATCCGGAAACATGTGTTTTCTCCATCTCCTTAGCTATCATACTCTAATTCCACTGATTTCAAAACTCGGTCCTCCAGAAAGTGGAGAGCAACACTTATGCAGTTCTACTATGTGATATATTTTAATAAAAAGCTGCGTTAGAAAGGATTACCTACACATACTGACCAGCTCAAATAGATAGAAGCGGGCTACATGGCAGACCAATCTGAACTCATCTCTCTGAAAGTTATTAGCTCAAAAGTATTGTGGAGCTCCTGCACCTAAATATAAACAGTACCAGCCCCCAAAATTAGTACCAGAACAATCAAGCACTGATAAGAAGTAATCAGGTAGGCCTATTTTATGACGTTTCCTCTGGATCAGAGCATGCCATTTTTCCCTTTCAAGCTGAGTGGTTATCTAAAGGGAGAGAGCTGGAAACATTTTTCAAATCAATTGAGGAACTATTGTAATTCTCAATAGATGTAAAAACAGACTTCGTTTGTTTGCTGTTTGAGGTGAAGAAAACATTACTGTGAGAAGCTCCACAGCTCATTAGTGGTGGTGCGTTATGCCAATCAGAAATACTATCAGATCCCCAAATGGGCACATTTATATGGCTATATTTGAGCGCAGGCCAGGTAGCCTATAGGCCTGCTTCAATGCGTAATCAGGTGCGCGTCCTTACTCAACATTGACAGGAGCGCTCCAAACAAAAGACAATGGCTAAATTGACAAAACTTGTAAATGGAATGAAATAAACCAAAACTTGTTTCTCACAAGTGTAGCAGGTTGTTGTGGTCCTCAAACAACGTGTCCACTACGACAATGAGAACAGGAAGACTGGAATAATAATATATTGAAAGCATTAACAGAAAGTACCATAACCAAACAAACATTGTAGATTATAAATTATAGGAATTAATGGTAAATGTACTACTGGTGATATATGTCATGGGGAATTGATAAGACACTAACAATCAAACGCAAACAATTCACACGAAGTTATGAAACAATGAATGTGCACAAATTGGTGGGAGAGAGCACATTCTGGAGAGTGAAGGGCATTGTGCATCTGGTCGCTGCATGGTCAATCCAACGTCTGCATTCTACAGGATGTACATTTTACATTTTAGTCTTTTAGCAGACGCTCTTATCCAGAGCGACTTACAGTTAGTGCATACATCATTTTTTTATTTTTCATACCCCCCGTGGGAATCGAACCCACAACCCTGGCGTTGCAAATGCCATGCTCTACCAACTGAGCTACATCCCTGCCGGCCATTCCCTCCCCTACCCCGGACGACGCTGGGCCAATTGTGCGCCGCCCCATGGGTCTCCCGGTCGCGGCCGGCTACGACAGAGCCTGGATTCGAACCAGGATCTCTAGTGGCAAAGCTAGCACTGCGATGCAGTGCCTTAGACCACTGCGCCACTCGGGAGAACTGTGAACCGCCCCCACTTACCGTCAACCAATCATGTCAATGCCGAGCTATACTACAGAGCCCTCCACATTGTTAGAACATTTGGGAGGCGCACGCCGATGTGGTACGGAGCTCGATTTGGCCTCTGCAAGCCTCCGGAGGCACCGCAATTACGTCACACCCTCCATAATGAGAATCCGACCACATTTTCTGATCAAGCATAAATAAGATTTTAGTCTAGGCCTCCGCAATGGAATAGTTCACTGAGATGCGTAGTGTAGTAACAACCTTGTATTGGAAACGAATACAATTGTTAAATTACGAGCCTAGTTGGTTTATCCACAGAAAAAGACAGCAACCTTCCCGTTAGCCATGATTGGCTGAGATAATGAGTGGGCTGGACATGCCGAGAGATGAGTTCAGATTGGCCTGCCATGTAGCACGCTTCTATCTATTTGAGCTGGTCAGTATGTGTAGGTAATCCTTTCTAACGCAGCTTTAAAAAAAAAAATGATATCACGTAGTAGAACTGCATAAGTGTTGCTCTCCACTTTCTGGAGGACCGAGTTTTGAAATCAGTGGAATTAGAGTATGATAGCTAAGGAGATGGAGAAAACACATGTTTCCGGATTACATCTTCAAACTAAGGGCAACCATAGCATCCGTGACAGAGAGGGATTGGTCTGCCATGTATTATGCTTCTGTCTATAACATGAGCTGCTCGGTATGTGTTGATAGTCCTTTCTGCCGCGGCGTTTTAGAAAGATATAACATTAGCCATCAAGAACTTCAAACATTTTGCTACTTTTCTCAACAACATTGATGGCCTGAATTTAGCAGGCGCTATCGACAGATCAGTTGGAAAAAGTTGTGATCGGCTACTGCACACGGCACGGTCAGTGTGAACCAGAGTGACTTGACACAAAGCTGACCAAACAAGATATACACTACCAGTCAAAAGTTTGGAAAGTAATTATACTTTGAAAGTTGATAAACTTGTAACCCCACTTTTCAGAAAATGGCCCTTGAATGTTTTGGTACCTACTGGAGAGCTCTTCTTTGTCTACACCCATTCAGCATCATTCACACCCTCTTAAGCCTTAGCCCCACCCATCTCTGTACAGCAATCTTTAAGTCATACCACATATTCTCAATTGGATTGAGGTCTGGGCTTTGACAAGGCCATTCCAAGACATTTAAACCACTCGAGTGTTGCTTTAGCAGTATGCTTAGGGTCATTGTCCTGCTGGAAGGTGAACCTCCGTCCCATTCTCAAATCTCTGGTAGACTGAAACAGGTTTCCCTCAAGAATTTCCCTGTATTTAGCGCCATCCATCATTCCTTCAATTCTGACCAGTTTCCCAGTCCCTGCCGATGAAAAACATCCCCACAGCATGATGCTGCCACCACCATGCTTCACTGTGGGGATGGTGTTCTCGGGGTGATGAGAGGTGTTGGGTTTGCGCCAGACATAGCGTTTTCCTTGATGGCCAAAAAGCTCAATTTTAGTCTCATCTGAAAAGAGTACCTTCTTCCATATGTTTGGGGAGTCTCCCACATGCCTTTTGGCGAACACCGAACGTGTTTGCTTATTTCTTTAAGCAATGGCTTTTTTCTGGCCACTCTTCCGTAAAGCCCAGCTCTGTGGAGTGTACGGCTTAAAATGGTCCTATGGACAGATACTCCAATCTCCGCTGTGGAGCTTTGCAGCTCCTTCAGGGTTATTTTTGGTCTCTTTGTTGCCTCTCAGATTAATGCCCTCCTTGCCTGGTCCGTGAGTTTTGGTGGGCGGCCCTCTTTTGGCAGATTTGATGTGGTGCCATATTCTTTCCACTTTTTAATAATGGATTTAATGGTGCTTCGTGGGATGCTCAAAGTTTGATATTTTTTTATAACCCAACCCTGATCTGTACTTCTCCACAACTTTGTCCCTGACCTATTTGGAGAGCTCCTTGGTCTTCATGGTGCCGCTTGCTTGGTGGTGCCCCTTGCTTAGTGGTGTTGCAGACTCTGGGGCCTTTCAGAACAGGTGTATATATACACTGAGATCATGTGACACTTAGATTGCACACAGGTGGACTTTATTTAACGAATTATGTGACTTCTGAAGGTAATTGGTTGCACCATATCTTATTTAGGGGCTTCATAGCAAAGGGGGTGAATACATATGCACGCACCACTTTTCTGTTATTTTGTTTAAAAAAATTGAAACAAGTTATTTTTTTCATTTCACTTCACCAATTTGGACTATTTTGTGTATGTCCATTACATGAAATCCAAATAAAAATCAATTTAAATTACAGGTTGTAATGCAACAAAATAGGAAAAACGCCAAGGGGGATGAATACTTTTGCAAGGCACTGTATTTCTGGCATTACACAGTCTCCATATATACTTCCATTCATTTTTTCAACTGGTACCGGGGGACCTCCAGATTAGTCTTGTGAGGCCTGTGGGTGTCCTTGAGCAAAACCAACATGCACATGTTTGTGAGAGTCTCACCTTTGCATAGAGGGGTCATATTAGTGTGTAGCCCAAACGGTTCGGACGCTACAGACAGGAAGTTGGCAGATCGACTGTACCGACTTCAGACGAGTCTCCTGACACTTTTGGATTGTAGAGCGTCATCGTGTTCGTGAGAGTCTCATCTTCCCATAGAGCGATTTAAAGGATGTCTCATGGTTTGACAAACACCGCTCTGGCTTATGGTGAGTCCAGTCCAGTCCAGTAGAGTACAGACCAGTAGAATATAGTAGAGTCCAGTAAAGTCCAGTCCGGTACAGTCCATTAGTGTCCAGTAGAGTCCAGTATAGTAGGAATCAGTCCAGTCCAGTATAGTCCAGTAGAGTCCAGTAGAGTCCAGTATAGTCCAGTATAGTCCAGTAAAGTCCAGTCCGGTACAGTCCATTAGTGTCCAGTATAGTAGGAATCAGTCCAGTCCAGTAGAGTCCAGTAGAGTCCAGTAGAGTCCAGTATAGTCCAGTATAGTCCAGTAAAGTCCAGTCCGGTACAGTCCATTAGTGTCCAGTAGAGTCCAGTCCAGTATAGTCCAGTATAGTCCAGTATAGTCCAGTATAGTCCAGTCCAGTAGAGTCCAGTATAGTCCAGTATAGTCCAGTATAGTCCAGTCCAGCATAGTCCAGTATAGTCCAGTAGAGTCCAGTAGAGTCCAGTATAGTCCAGTCCAGTATAGTCCAGTATAGTCCAGTCCAGTATAGTCCAGTATAGTCCAGTCCAGTATAGTCCAGTATAGTCCAGTCCAGTCCAGTAGAGTCCAGTATAGTCCAGTATAGTATAGTCCAGTAGAGTCCAGTAGAGTCCAGTAGAGTCCAGTATAGTCCAGTCCAGTATAGTCCAGTATAGTCCAGTATAGTCCAGTCCAGTATAGTCCAGTATAGTCCAGTCCAGTATAGTCCAGTATAGTCCATTCCAGTCCAGTAGAGTCCAGTATAGTCCAGTCCAGTATAGTCCAGTAGAGTCCAGTATAGTCCAGTCCAGTATAGTCCAGTATAGTCCAGTCCAGTATAGTCCAGTAGAGTCCAGTATAGTCCAGTCCAGTATAGTCCAGTATAGTCCAGTATAGTCCAGTAGAGTCCAGTATAGTCCAGTCCAGTATAGTCCAGTAGAGTCCAGTATAGTCCAGTCCAGTATAGTCCAGTATAGTCCAGTCCAGTATAGTCCAGTAGAGTCCAGTATAGTCCAGTCCAGTATAGTCCAGTATAGTCCAGTATAGTCCAGTAGAGTCCAGTATAGTCCAGTCCAGTATAGTCCAGTAGAGTCCAGTATAGTCCAGTCCAGTATAGTCCAGTCCAGTATAGTCCAGTAGAGTCCAGTATAGTCCAGTCCAGTATAGTCCAGTATAGTCCAGTCTAGTCCAGTATAGTCCAGTATAGTCCAGTAGAGTCCAGTAAAGTCCAGTAGGAATCAGTCCAGTACAGGGGGAATCAGTCCAGTACTCCAGTATAGTCCAGTCCAGTATAGTCCAGTAGAGTCCAGTATAGTCCAGTATAGTCCAGTATAGTCCAGTATAGTCCAGTCCAGTCCAGTCCAGTATATTATAGTCCAGTATAGTCCAGTCCAGTAGAGTCCAGTATAGTCCAGTATAGTCTAGTCCAGTAGGAATCAGTCCAGTACTCCAGTATAGTCCAGTCCAGTCTAGTCCAGTAGAGTCCAGTATAGTCCAGTCCAGTATAGTCCAGTATAGTATAGTCCAGTAGAGTCCAGTAGAGTCCAGTATAGTCCAGTCCAGTCCAGTATAGTCCAGTATAGTCCAGTCCAGTATAGTCCAGTATAGTCCAGTATAGTCCAGTAGAGTCCAGTAGAGTCCAGTCTAGTCCAGTAGAGTCCAGTATAGTCCAGTATAGTCCAGTATAGTCCAGTATAGTCCAGTAGAGTCCAGTATAGTCCAGTAGAGTCCAGTCTAGTCCAGTATAGTCCAGTAGAGTCCAGTAGAGTCCAGTATAGTCCAGTATAGTCCAGTATAGTCCAGTCCAGTCCAGTCTAGTCCAGTATAGTCCAGTAGAGTCCAGTAGAGTCCAGTATAGTCCAGTAGAGTCCAGTCTAGTCCAGTAGGAATCAGTCCAGTACTCCAGTAAAGTCCAGTCCAGTAGGAATCAGTCCAGTACAGGGGGAATCAGAATCATACAGCTAGTATTTTGGCTGCCACATCATATCAGAGTTTCCACTAGAGCTAACTGCCCTAACTCTAACCATAAACATCCTGCATGTTCGGGGTCACTTGAATCCTATTCTCTATGTAGTGCACTATTTCTGACCGTAGGGCACTACATAGGGAATAGGGTGCCATTTGGGAAGCACTTTGGGAACAAAACTGTCATCCATTTCACTTCTACTGGTTGATGACATGTTCCTAAAACTGTGGAATAATCTGACCAACTGGCTGCTGAGCTGAAATAATAACATCAGATTTATTCGATGCTCTGATTAAATTGATTGGGTCCCTGCAGCAGAGCTATGACAGATCACATGTTGATTAGGGAACCCAGATGGCATTTGGGATTACATAGCATGGGATAAAACCCTGAGGGGTTTAGTTCTATCAGTCAACACACAACAACAACCAGGCTATCACATCCCATAATAAACCCTGTCACACTATCACATCCCATATAAACCCTGTCACACTATCACATCCCATATAAACCCTGTCACACTATCACATCCCATAATAAACCCTGTCACACTATCACATCCCATAATAAACCCTGTCACACTATCACATCCCATATAAACCCTGTCACACTATCACATCCCATATAAACCCTGTCACACTATCACATCCCATAATAAA